>NC_047516.1:17531030-17587007 GCF_902827115.2 Pseudochaenichthys georgianus
GTTTGTCATTTTGAGGGTATTTCAGTGAAACAAGGCTGTTTTGAACATTTGACAGATTTATGCTTAAATTCTCTGGGAAAGTTACTGAAAGATACACTTGGTGTATAAAAGCTGAAAAGTAGATAATGAAAGTACTTTGTGTCAGTAGATTTCGTTAAGAATCTTTGACAGATTTATGCTTAATTCTCTCAAGAAGGTTACCGAAAGATACACTTTTGTATTTAAAAGCTGAAAAAGTAGATAATGAAGTACTTTGTGTCAGTAGATTTGGTTAAGAATCTGACTCTTAATGGCAGTTTGTCATTTTGAGGGTATTTCAGTAAAACAAGGCTGTTTTGAACATTTGACAGATTTATGCTTAAATTCTCTGAGAAAGTTACCGAAAGACACATTTTCTTTTTAAAAAAGCTGAAAAGTAGATAATGAAGTGTGCTTTGTGTGTACAGACACACAGAAAACACTGAAAAACACAACAAGAAGGACTGTAATACACATGTATCAGACACGCCCCTTGCTATAATGATGACAACAGTTTTAGATGTAAAAAAAACACTTTTTTATTTTTTTCACACAAAATCAATAGTTATACTGATGTAGCATCCCCAGGACAGTCTCCAGCATAGAACCCCATATTACTGGAGATATCGTGATGGAAGTTTTTCACTTCAGTCAAAATTCACGTGTATGCTGTTTTCAACACAGATGCATTACATCTACAACAGAGCATACAATGAGAGCACATGATACACTTTTGATGTTTGTTTCATTCTGAGATAATGTTACATAATGTTTCGGAAAATGAAGATTCCAGGACCACTTTAAATGTTTCGTTTACAATGGTTTCCCAATGACCCGGAATAGTACTGCCAGAACGAACGATATCCAAAATGTCTTCTAGTTTACAAACTTCAGCCATTCTGCTTACACGGGGGTCACTACTCGTTCTGTTTTCATCGTCCCCATCACCACACTTATTAAAAGGGTATTGACTACATTATGATCAATATATACAGAGAGCGTTTTTGCATAGTAGTTTCCCATTTTATTTTACTTAAAAAAAAAAGTCACTGCATCGAACAAGTCCCTGGCTTCTTCTCCATCCGACTGCTGTTTGTTAGTCTTCTTCTTCTCCATCCAACTCTGTATGGATATTTCAAGTCTCTCCTTGAGGCATCTGCATTTTACAAGCTTGTGCAGAAAAGGCTTCCGATTTATTTCAGTGGAACAATCCAGTGTTTGTTAACATTAACGCTTTCTTCTCTTTTTTCTTGTGTTACTAAGATACTTTTAAACACACTTTGGTGTATGCAACACTTGTTCAGATAAACAAGGTTTTTTCTTTTCTGATAAACTTACATATTTAGTTATTTTATGTTACCAAGATACTTTGAGATACACCCTGATGTACGCAACACTTAACAAAGGGTATAATATGAAGTAGTTGGTAAGGAAGGGGTTTTTCTTTAAGGGTGCAAAACTTTAGAACAGGGTAAAATATTCATTAATTTGTATTGAATGAGTTTTCTTTTTTTTCAACATACTATATGACTTTTACATATTTCTGACGTACTATACTGTTTTGACTTTTTTTCTGTAGCCTACCCTTATATCACCAGGATAATGGATATGGGCTTAATGACTGGATGGTACAAAGTAGGGGAGAGGATGTTCCCGAAGAAGAGCTCTCCTCTATATATGTAATAGTATTGTAACGAAACATTTAAAGTGGTCCTGGAATCTTAATTTTTCAGAAACATTCTGTAACATTACCGAAATAAATTACACTTACTCTTTTTTCTGTGTTACCAAGATACTTTTAGATACAGTTTGGTGTCTGAAAACTGAAACTGGTGAATATGAAGTACTTTATAAGGAATTCGGATTCTTTTAAAGGCAGAATTTTGGGCTTTTTTTTCTCTTGCCAAGATACTTTTTAGACACACTTTGAGGGATGCAAAACCTTAAAACTAGAAAATGAAGTACAGTCTGATTAGATTTTTTCTTAAAGACTGTTTCTCTAAAAGTGTAAGTTTGTGATTTTAACAATTTTCCCTGACACTTGGCAGATTTGTGTGTAATTCTCTCACAAAGGAACTGTAAGATACACTTTTTATGTATGCAAACCTGCAAAATAAAATACTTTGTCTGAATACATTTTCTTTAAAGGCACTTTTTTTTTATTTTAACGCTATTTCAGTGGAAAAATACAGTTTTGTTGACATCAAGGCTTTTTTCTCTTTCTTGTGTTACTAAGATACTTTTAAACACACTTTGGTGTATGCCAACACTTGTTCAGATAAACAAGGTTTTTTTCTTTTCTGATAAACTTACATATTTTAGTTATTTTATGTTACCAAGATACTTTGAGATACACCCTGATGTACGCAACACTTAACAAAAGGGTATAATATGAAGTAGTTGGTAAGGAAGGGGTTTTTCTTTAAGGGTGCAACATTTTAGAACAGGGTAAAATATTCATTAATTTGTATTGAATTGAGTTTTCTTTTTTGATTTTCAACATACTATTTGTACACAATGACTTTTCCAGGACGCGCTTCGGAAGCCTTTTCTGCACAAGCTTGTAAAATGCAGATGCCTCAAGGAGAGACTTGAAATATCCATACAGAGTTGGATGGAGAAGAAGAAGACTAACAAACAGCAGTCGGATGGAGAAGAAGCCAGGGACTTGTTCGATGCAGTGACTTTTTTTTTTAAGTAAAATAAAAATGGGAAACTACTATGCAAAACGCTCTGTATATATTGATCATAATGTAGTCAATACCCTTTTAATAAGTGTGGTGATGGGGACGATTGAAAACAGAACGAGTAGTGACCCCCGTGTAAGCAGAATGGCTGAAGTTTGTAAACTAGAAGACATTTTGGATATCGTTCGTTCTGGCAGTACTATTCCGGGTCATTGGGAAACCATTGTAAACGAAACATTTAAAGTGGTCCTGGAATCTTCATTTTCCGAAACATTATGTAACATTATCTCAGAAATGAAACAAACATCAAAGTGTATCATGTGCTCTCATTGTATGCTCTGTTTGTAGAATTGTAATGCATCTGTGTGCTTGAAAACAGGCATACACGTGAATATTTTGACTGAAGTGAAAAACTTCCATCACGATATCTCTCAGTAATATGGGGAATTCTATGCTTGAGACTGTCCTGGGGATGCTACAATCAGTATAACTATTGATTTTGTGTGTGAAAAAAATAAAAAAGTGTTTTTTTTACATCTAAAAACTGTTGTCATCATTATAGCAAGGGGAGCGTGTCTGATACATGTGTATTTACAGTCCTTCTTGTTGTGTTTTTCAGTGTTTCTGTGGTCTGTACCCCACAAAGCAACGTCATTATTACTTTTCAGCTTTTTTAAAAAGAAAAGTGTGTCTTTCGGTAACTTTCTCAGAGAATTTAAGCATAAATCTGGTCAAATTTCCAAACAGCCTTGTTTTTACTGAAATACCCTCAAAATGACAAACTGCCTTAAGAGTCAGATTCTAACCAAATCTATGACACAAAGTACTTCATTATCTACTTTTTCAGCTTTTAAATACAAAAGTGTATCTTTCGGTAACCTTCTTGAGAGAATTAAGCATAAATCTGTCAAAGATTCTTAACGAAATCTACTGACACAAAGTACCTTCATTATCTACTTTTCAGTTTATTACACCAAGTGTATCTTCAGTAACTTTCCCAGAGAATTTAAGCATAACTCTGTCAAATGTTCAAAACAGCCTTGTTTCACTGAAATACCCCTCAAAATGACAAACTGCCATTATTACGAAATCTCCTCAAACAGAGTACTTTCTACAGATGAAGCCACCCACTCAACGCAATATGTCCCACCCACTCAGCAAATCATATAAAACTAAGGACGACCGTTAAAAACTAGCCATGGATCTGAGAAAAACCAAGTCTGATGTAGCCTGCCCTTATTATCACCAGGATAACGGATATGGGCTTAATGACTGGATGTTACAAAGTAGGAGAGAGGATGTTCCCGAAGAAGAGCTCTCCTCTATAACATATCCATGTAAGGTCTTTAGGACAAAAGAGGACCATGATAACATGACATATGAAGAATATCTTTCTTTAAAAGATGGTATTATAGATAACCTTTATAGAAACAGTATATCTCATGCCACTCGCCAAGATCGCAAACGACAATTAGCAGAAAAGAATAGAGAAAGTAAAGAAAAACGAAGAAAAAGAAAAAGCAACATGAAAAGGAGAAGAAAAATTAAAAGCAAATGCAGAATGCGAATGAAAAGAAAAGGGACCATAGGACGGAAAACTAAAAAGGTGAAAAGAAAAAGAAACAAAGTGAAGAAATTTAAACTAGAGGATGGTGTTGTAGAGCCATTACCGGATCATAATAATCTTATAGATCATCTCCCGCTAACCGACTGCTGCGAATGTGTTGAACAAATACCAAAAGCAATGGCAGAACTTTGCTTCAGTATAATGAGAGAAAAAGCGCGATACTGTGGAATTGCCCAAATTGGCGACAGTGCCAGAATATGTATTAAAAGACTGTTGGTTTATCAGAAAAGAAAAAACCTTGTTTATCTGAACAAGTGTTGCATACACCAAAGTGTGTTTAAAAGTATATTAGTAACACAAGAAAAGAGAAAAAAGCCTTGATGTCAACAAACACTGGATTGTTCCACTGAAATAATAAATAAATACTTTCAAAAAGTGCTCTTAAAAAGAACAAATGTATTCAGATAAAAGTATTTTGTTAGACTATTAAGTCCACGATGGTTATATTTAACCCCCTAACCCATTTGTATTATATGTTTGTTGTCCTAATAAAGCCAGAGTCACCTGAAATAATTTTGTCTCCAGACCTTTTTTTATTTTTTACATTTTGTAACAATCTTAAAACATTTGTGGTTTGACTCTTTTTAAAAAAGTTATTTTTCATCTATCATTTTCAACCAAGCAGCAAGAGGTCAAATGTAAGAACAAGTAATAGTTTGTCACGATTTTACGGGAAATAGTCAGAGCGCTATGTCACATCTTAAAGACAGCTTGAACTGGATAAATGGTTAGTCTTTTTCAAACATACCGTACGTTCTGCATGTTAGTATATCTGGCCCATCGATTTAGACCCTACTGCCCTAGACGCATGCCCTCAATAGGGTAGTCACGCTTTGGGAAGAGGTGTTTCATTTCACAGATCCACCTTGATTGTTGTTGTGAAGAGGGACGGGGGAGGAACATTCAGAGGATGAAGAAGCATAAACATAACTTGTTTGTAAAACGGACCGCACGTCAGTTTCAAGAAAGATGTTATGTATGACATGCAAAATATCTTGAAGTCCTACAAAAAAAAAAAAGGGTACATTTGTGTTGAAAATATCGCCAAAAGTCGTAATATTGTATAATGTATTAGTTGCATGTTGTATTTTTGCTAGCAATCACTATGTAGTTTTTTTTAAAAAATATAATGGAAAAAAAAAGTGAGAAAGACAAAAACAAAATACGTTGAAAAGGGGATGAGTATGTCTGGCTCTCGGGGGGTTGGTGTGTTAAGAGTCACAGTCTTAAAGAAAATCTGCTCAGAAAAAGTACTTAACTTTCTACCAGTTGTAAAGTTGTCATATATAAAAAACGCTATCAAAAAAGTAAGAGACTTACTGTTCCTTTGTGAGAGAATTACACACAAATCTGCAGAGTGTCTGTAAAAAGTCTTAAAAATCACAAAACCTGCCTTTTAGAGAAACAGTCTTTTTAAAAAAAGATATGATCAAGGGGGCATTAAGATCTTTAAACTATTAAAACCCTCTTCAAAAGAGACTTCCCCTTCACTGTCCTGCTTCATTGTAGGATTTCTGCCATGTCTCTACTTCAGTTTGACCATCTCTGTTATTATGTGATGGAATACTAGATAAATAAGTAATTAGATACCTTACCGTTACTGCGCTCATAAAGAATGATAAGAATAAGAATAATGCGTATTGAACTGGTTTAATTAATTAGTGATTTTATTTAAGGTAATTAGTTAGAACCATATGTTTTCTCCCCTCATGTCTGTTTGTAACTTTTTAGGGATCTCGCTGTGTGTTAAAACTGTATCAAAAGCTTTGGTAACCTTACCCTTCTTTTTCTTTTTAATGTTTGAGCACAGGTTTTTCTAAATACATTTATGACTGTTAACAAATAATTAAAGCCATCATTATATTCGGACAGCGACTGCATATCGCAGAGATCTGCTTGAAATTGTTGCAGCGGTCTGAGTACGAAAACTCTGTTTTCTTACCAAAATCCACCCGTGTCGACTTGTACAAATGTATATGCGTTATCCTCTGATAAATATTCTCTGACTTTCTATATATTTAAGTATATTACCTACCTCCCTCTGTTTACCACAGGTTTGTCTCCATAGGGGGTTTATGGCTTCTCCATAGGGGGTTTGGGGTTTTCCCCTCCCCTATCCTTTAACAAAAAGGCTGACTTTTTAAAATATCTGTTTTTTATATGCTTTGCTTTGATTTGGAGCACCCAACGGATGGCTGTAAGTTGTCACCGGTGTCTCGCTGATTAAATTCATATCAAGACGTCTCTTGGCCATTTTCTCTCGACTTGAAAAATATTGAAGAGTGACGCTGGCTTTTTATTTAAAACAGCCCTAAAGCGAGAGGGGTGAGGGGCGGGGAAATTGTGTGTGTGTGTGTGTGTGTTCCCCCTCCTTCACCATATGTTTTCTCCCCTCATGTCCTGTCATGTCCTGTTTGCAAAAACAGAGAGGTTTAAATATATGTTTTTTAGATGCTTTTATTTTTGATTAATTTCATGTTATTTGCAAGTATTTGTAAGTTACATTCGATACTGTATACAGGATTAACCACACAGGAAGTGGTTAGGAGGCGGGACATATATCCTAGGCATATTAATTGATTGAAAACAACGGCATTTTATTTTTCTCATTTTTTTAATTTTAATTTTATTTTAATTTTATTTTGTAAACCGGAAGCGGGGGCGGGACATCCGCCGGAAGCGGGGGCGGGACATCCGGTCGAACGAGGCGGGACTTCCGGTCGAACGAGGCGGGACTTCCGGTTTTCAAAATAAAAAGGCGGGACTTCCGGTCAAATAAGGCGGGACTTCCGGTCGAAAAGGGGCGGGGCTACCTGTCACTTTTTCTGCATACTAATGAGATTGATATGGCATTGGTAACACTACTAATCTGATCAAAAGACGTGTTCAATGGCATTAAAACTAAAAAAAAACGCGGCTGAATCGGTTAATCCATAGGTTGAGAATGTGTCTATCGCTTTGGAAAAAATATTTATAATCCATAATTCCATTTTTATGTAAAAATCGGCGAGTAAAAGTTAGCTGCTAATGGTAGCCACCAGAGTTATCGCCGCTTCCGGTTTTGGCTATGCGTCACTCTCACTCCTTATTTGGTAATGTGTGTGTGTATGTGGGAGTTCCCCTCGATTCCATTGGCTCTGGCGGTTAGAAAGAGATGTCAATCATCAAAATAGACCGAGGGGGGCCAGAGATATGGAAAATCCACCCAAATGACCCCAGAAGTGTTTATTTTTTGATAAATCTCTCTAAAAATGTCACTTGTTTTGCATCAATCTTGATACAGGGTACCTATTATATGTTGTAGTTTGGATTCCTAAAGCTTTTAGTCTACCATCCCATCATTCAAGGGTGGTTTTCACTTTTTTTTTTTTTTTTTTGGAAGGACACAATCATTTAAAAATGTTTTACTGTGTTCAATCTGAATTTACTTTAAAATAAAAACATCTATATTGATTCTGACACTTCTACATCCAATTCACAGATGTAACCTTGCTTTGAGAAAAAAGATTATTAATGTACCCCTTTTAGAAGGGAAGATATGGTCATTTGTTCTGGAAATGTCATTTTCGAGCCTGAGACCTGAAAAACAGGCTCGGGGCTTAACAGGTTGCTGTCATAAGTCTGCAGTTGATTACAGAATAAAACTGTTATTTACATAAAAGTTGAGGTCTTTAAGCATTAGGGTTGCAACATTCCGGGAATTTTCAAAGAAGGAAACTTTCCATGGGAATTAACGGGAATAAACTGGGAATTTTCTAAATTTAAAGTTGGCTCTTCATAGGGAATTTAAATATAGTTGGGTAAAGTACATTTTAGCATAATCTTGACTAAAACAAACAGATGCCATTCAAGTACACTTGAATATCCATGCCATAGCACAATGCTTTCTATATTGCTATTGAGACCACACCCTAACAGCCCTAAAGCGAGAGGGGTGAGGGGCGGGGAAAGTGTGTGTGTGTGTGTGTGTTCCCCCTCCTTCACCATATGTTTTCTCCCCTCATGTCCTGTCATGTCCTGTTTGCAAAAACAGAGAGGTTTAAATATATGTTTTTTAGATGCTTTTATTTTTGATTAATTTCATGTTATTTGCAAGTATTTGTAAGTTACATTCGATACTGTATACAAGATTAACCACACAGGAAGTGGTTAGGAGGCGGGACATATATCCTAGGCATATTAATTGATTGAAAACAACGGCATTTTATTTTTCTCATTTTTTTAATTTTAATTTTATTTTAATTTTGTAAACCGGAAGCGGGGGCGGGACATCCGCCGGAAGCGGGGGCGGGACATCCGGTCGAACGAGGCGGGACTTCCGGTCGAACGAGGCGGGACTTCCGGTTTTCAAAATAAAAATAAAAAGGCGGGACTTTCGGTCAAATAAGGCGGGACTTCCGGTCGAAAAGGGGCGGGGCTACCTGTCACTTTTTCTGCATACTAATGAGATTGATATGGCATTGGTAACACTACTCAGATTGATACCTACGGTGAGACGATCTGCCGTAAAAGCTCCGTAAAGGTACGTGTTGTGATGTCTGTGTTTGCTTCCCCTGTCGCGGGTTCGGATCGCTCAGTGATGATACTATACCTATATAATCTGTGGAACTTCAGCTTTAATCGGATATCTTGTATGTGCAGCTACGATAAGTATAAAGGGTATCTTTTATCTTGGGTTCTGTGCCAAAGTACGTTAGCATTTTTCGCTCAGGGGTCATTTAGATGCTTCTTATGAGACTTGTGTTTTGTTTTGGTGAAAATGGTTTGTATCATCAGTTAGCTGAGATTCTTCCCACTCATCTGGTATAACACATTAATAGGTTCTTCAATATTAAGATGCCCTGAGACACAGTGTCGTGAAAAAAAGACCCGCCGACGGGGTCTTTGGGGCTTAACAGGTTCAGGTTGGTGGGGTCCACATGATGTTGACTGCTTCAGTTTGAGTTCTTGTTTCCGCTAGGGTTTACACATTATTACACATTTTCCTGTCCAGATATTTACTTTGCTATCCAGGAGTATTCCTGATGTTCACTTCTTTCCATCATCAATGTTTCCTTTGATCGATCAGGTATGTATGGAAGCCTCTTTGCGCCACAGGAAAAATAAATAAAAAATCATGTAACTCATTATAATGACTTAGCTATCTCATTATAATGACTTACTATCTCATTATAATTACTTAGTTATCTCATTATAATGATTTAGCTATCTCATTATAATGATTTAGCTATCTCATTATAATGACTTAGTTGTCTCATTATATTGACTTAGTTATCTCATTATATTGACCTAATATCTCATTATGTTGACTTAGTTATCTCATTATATTGACTTAGTTATCTCATTATATTGACTTAGTTATCTCATTATATTGACTTAGTTATCTCATTATATCAACAAGTCCTCCAACTCATACGACCAAATGGGTCGATTGTTTAAGCCCTTATTACGACCAAATATGTCGTTTGTTCAAGCGCTTAATACGACCTATAATTACGTTTGAAAATTGTCGGCCTCGAGTGCTCCCGTTGAATGCAAACGTTACAGAGGGTTGTTTATTCACAAATAACCCTCTCTGTAAAATCCTAAATTGTAGGATAGTTTGGCCATTAAAACGCTTTATGATTAGATTTCTAGCGAGAAGTATATATTGTACTTTTAGAATCCACGTCCAGTCGATATGTAGGATCTATAGTTTGATAGATATTACGAAGATGATTTCAGATTTCGTCAGGAGAACGTGTATATGCGGCAAGCTTCCATGTAAAGTTACGGGTTGAAAACAGTATTTCCGGTCTCGCCGTTTTCATAATAAAACCAATGATCAAATGATTTAACAGTGATATCTGCACTACTCATCCACTAAAAAAACATCAGTTTATCCTATTTAATTATACGACATTAATTGGTTTAAATTGTGTACAATGCTTTTGTGTTTTTCCCATAGGTTTTTCTCTTTCGATTCTGAGAGACACATTTCTTTTTTCAGAGGTTTTGATAGGCTAAAATCACGCCGCAATGCACGTCGGGATATGGTGTTTATGTGATATGAAATCGGAAAACATTACAAAAAATAATAATAATACTTTATTCCGAGTGTTCTTGCTTTTCTCTTTGAAAGTCATCACATAACGGCATTGTAATACACGGTTCGGCTGCATTACATATTACATACCTGCCCTAGATATGTATTTATAGAGCCCTGATCAGAAGACCTTTTGACAAACTGGAAGAGATGCCGCCAAAACTGAATACGTGACGTGGACCATAAATATATCAACAATTAAACAACATCTTCCATTTCTTTTCACACAATACGTCTCCTTGCAGTATCAACACTAATTCGGCTGACTTTTATATTTGATCCAATTAGTAGATAGTCTGTATTTACACCATAACGGTGCACAGCTGATAGAAAGGGACTTTTTTGTAGTTTTTAAAGATATTACTGATTTTCTGAACTACCTTTCCAACTCCTCATGCAGTTGACTGTTACAGGTCTATACAGGTTCATGGTACAATGCATAAGCTTCACATCGAGAGACTGAAACTGTATTTTCCTTTACCATTCTGTTTTAAACTCACAATAAAGTGAATAGTCATATTATGTATGATATTATTATGTTTTATTAACTAGACCACTGGTCTAAACCGCACCTCCTAGTGGTTAAAGCACGTTATTGAATGTAGTTGTTGAATAAGTTATATTTATTTAGTTTTTGATGAAAACATTTAAATATTAAGAGTAGCCTACATACAAAATAGGGGTCAATGATAGAAATATAGAATGGAAAATATCTAGAAGATACTGTAGTGATCTCTACAATAAAACAGTTTAGTGCAGGACGTCCAAAGATATTAACAGGAGGATGTGCAAAACAGACAAACTGATAAGGCTGAATTTTACTCAGGTGTAACTAAAGTCTGATTTAAGGGTTGTTTATATTTCACATCATTAATCAGAATCTGCAAAGTAACAAAAATAAATGTAGTAGAGTAAAAATACCAGGTTAACCTCTGAATTGTAGTGGAGTAGAACAAAGTAGTACATGCTGCTGTAACAAAAACATTTCCCAACTTGGGATCAATAAAGTATCTTATCTTATCTTAAGATGATCGATGGCTACTGCCATATTTGCTAAATGTGCATCTGAACCTTGACAAGTGCATGTTTCAGTTATCAATTAACAACAGGAGGGGTCACAGACATAAGACCAGCTGTCATGTGGTATTAATGCTGCCCATTATGGACACAAGCAATTTTCACCCATGTATTAATTATATGTTTTAAATTTGATAACACCAATGTGTTTCGTGTCCCCTAAACCTCCAGGGATGTATACAGTTTAATACTGGCAACTTCTAATTGTGGGAAATACGAAAACGTCTTTTAAAACTACATTTCCCAGTAGAGACGTGCCATAGAACATGTTGCGAAACACACAATAGCCAGCAAGTGTAATTCTGGGGGGGAGGGCCGGGCTGGACCCAAGTCCAGTTTTGGATAGTCTGGCGTGGTTCCATTCCATTTCAAAGAGCTTTGACGCTCAGCGTAACCTTGTCGCACTGCCACTCCAATATACAATCACAGAGCTTGAGGGCTAATCACGGGGTTTGTAAAGCAAGGCGGATGTTGTAGTCCCAAACGATAGCTGGGGATTCTGGGTAGTGTAGTGTCTTCGGAAACTCTGTAGTGTCTAAACTCCGAAAAAACAATTTGTTTCTCCGAATCGAAGGTTAAAAACACAAAAGCATTGTACACAATTTAAACCAATCAATATTGTGTAATTAACAAGGATAAACTGATGTTTTTTAGTGGATGAGTAATGGAGATATCACTGCGTAATCATTTGACAGTGTGGGGAATACTTCCGGTTTTATTATGAAAACTTCGAGACCGGAAATACTGTTTTCACCCACGCTAACTTTACATGGAAGTTGCCCCATATACGGTACACGTTCTCCTGGCGAGACCTCAAATCATCTTCGTATATCTATCAAACTGTAGATCCTACACATCCACTGGACGTGGATTATAAAAGTACAATATACACTTCTCGCTAGAAATCTAATAAAAAAGCATTTTAATGGCCAAACTATTCCACAATTTAGGATTTTCCAGAGAGGGTTATTTGTGAATAAACGACCCTCCGGAGCGTTTGCAATCGACAGGAGCATGTTGTTTCTTACACGACCACTAGAGGGGCTACACTTTAAAACGTGTCTCTGGGTCGTATTTAGCTGCTGAACAATCGACCTATATGGTCGTTTTTTGTAGGAGGACAGGCTGCATTATATTCACTAAATATCTCAAATCAGGCCTCCCTCAGTCGACACACATTTAGGTGGTGCAGCGTATGTTTCGGAGAGATGTGGGATAGGCTTGACGTGTTATTGAGCTCAACCTTGTCTTCTAAGAAGGTAACAGTAAAAACGGTGCCTACTTCCAGTGGATCAAATCAAGTTTTATTTATATAGCACATTTATAAACGATTTTTGGTCGAGCCAAAGTGCTGTACATATAATAAAAATAGCCTACAGTAGAGACAGTGGAGCCACGAGGGGTAGAGCGCTGGTTTGTCCTTGCTTCCTTTTTGTTTTGTTATCTTTCATTTGAGCCACCGTGCCACATTAGACATCCTCCATTCATGTAACGCAGTAAACAGAGTCGATGTGACCCTCAAACATGCAGGCCTAAAGGATACATAAAGATACACTATGGTCCACTCGGATAGTTTGCCATCTCCGTTCTGCACGAAATATCTTCAAAAAATGAGCTGATGTAGTTTAGCCAATTGTTTGCAAGTGTTTTGATCGAACAGGAAAAGTTTCACTGTTGTAGATATTTGATAGTTTGTGTGACGTACTATGCAAGAGGAAACAGGCCATCATCAATAGCCATAATGTCCATTATCGCCCACCTCATTAAACTTTGTGGAGTCCTCCCTCTAAAAAGGAATTGCACCATATATTTGATTTCACATTTAGTTTTGACATTTTTAAACTGAGGCGCAGTACAGTGTATGTAAATCAGGAAGTTTGAATATAGAGAATTAATGATTGTAACTGTATGATGGTCTGTAGGGCATTATACTGAAACACATTGCTTACCTTAAGACTTGAGACAAATCTCTCTTTTCTCTCTCCTGACGTTTGTTTGGCCTCTCAGTCAGACTTTCTTTTTTTTACGTTTCCTTGTAGCTAGGCCTTCTCTCATATTTGGACATGTTATATATTGTATAATCTACACCTGAAGCACTATGGTATAGCAAACTAACACAAAAGCTGGTTAATGTTATGTGTAATCTATTTAAAGAGGCATTTATAGACACTATATAGGCCCACACGCACTCATCTGCAGATGATACAATCCTTTTTTAAATGATCTATAATTGGCTGATGTTTGAAATAAAGCTGAGTTTCTTGTGGCTTCAGTAATAGTACAGTATAGATGTTGCTGTGTTTAATTGTTTGATGTCCGGAAAACACTCAGAAACAATCCAGTGGGTACAGCTACAGTCACAAGCAAATAAATATATGATTGTAAAGATATACGTTTGATTAGTAGTCATAATACAGTGTATGCTTTGACCTTGGTATATATTCAGTATCCAAACAAGGCCTGATTTATCCTCTCATATTACCAAAACTTATAAGTCAATATAATGATATAACTAAGTCATTATAATGAGATAGCTAAGTCATTATAATGGGTTAGTAAGTCATTATAATGAGATAGCTAAGTCATTATAATGAGATAGCTAAGTCATTATAATGACTTACAGGATTTTTTAATTGTTTTTCCTGTGGCGCAAACAGGCTTCCATAGGTATGCGTGTTGGCAAAGCTAGTGTGGTTGAGACGGAGGGAGAAGATGGTTAGACTCATTGCAGTACACATTCCTCAAACACAAGGCTAAAAACTATAATTTTCAACTGAGTAATCTTACATTATCTGCACCTACCAACAACACAATTAACTGGCAACTAAAATACTTTCTTAAGGAAAGATCAACAGCGATCACTAAAAAGTTAAAGGGCATTAACTAAGCTTGAACTGAATATTTGTTCAAATTACTAAAGTTCTTTATCTGCTTTTGAGCTGTGTTTCACAAAATGTGTTTACTGCCCTTGCCAGAGCTGTTTTCACAGATCTCCGTCTGTGTTACTGGCACAAAACAAACATTGAGGCTTTAGTTTGCTGTTGAGATATGCTGATGCTATTGAGACAAAGGCTTTGAACTATCGCTTGCTTGTGTGAGAGGATGACTAACAGACTGACAATCTAACAAATACTGGGTGACAGTGACTCTTTTTGGAGATGCAATTTATTTAGTTTTTTACAAAACAGTGTTCACACAGTTGCTGCCAAAGGTTCTTATAATTGAAGTCGCAAAGAATTCCTTCTGCTTTTGGCTAAGAAGGACCTCGTGAAAGGCTTTGCTTTGAATTATGGTCCCTCTGATTTTAGTTTCTCAACTTTTCCAAACTTGTCAGGCATGAAGGTAATTGGGCAAAACTAAAATATTCATGTCTCCAAGTAATACAAAAAATGGACTCGTTACATTTTCATGAATGTAGTCAATGACTGTAGAATGTAGTAATTCTGGTGGAAGGCAGACTACACCTAACACACACACACACACACACACACACACACACACACACACACACACACACACACACACACACACACACACACACACACACACACACACACACACACACACACACACACACACACACACACACACACACACACACACACACACACACACACACACACACACACACACACACACGTCATTAAGGTTTTGTATACTGATTATGAAACAGTACACTTCGTCCCATGTGGTCCTTTGATCTACCACTGCAAAACCTCTTTGAATAGTCTTCAAACACATTTGTTTATGTCTGACATGCCCTACAGACACATGTGTCATGACTGTTTCTTTTCTATTTAATGCTGCTAGGCTTCTACCTTCAACTGCCTTCTCCTGCCTCAAACATTTCCCAAAATGGGATCAATAAAGTACATATTATCTTTTGCTTTGTCGATCTGTGCCTTTCCTTGACACCCAGGCGAACAATTATTTAAAATCTTTGATAACTCTAGGCACAATTTTTGAAACCCAGATACTTATAATTGTGCTGTCGTAATATGATACACTGACAGGGACACATGTTGTTGCCTGAGACTTAAATGTATCTCCTAAAACACAGGCTTTACATCACACTGCTCCCCCCACTGGGCCATTACTGCTTGTAACCATCATATTTTGAAGATGTTCTGCTGCTCTGGAGTAATTTGATTGTGAATGTAATTGGGATCTGTCATTCACACACATGCACACACACACACACACACACACACACACACACACACACACACACACACACACACACACACACACACACACACACACACACACACACACACACACACACACACACACACACACACACACACACACACACACACACACACACACACACACACACACACACACACACACACACACACACACACACACACACACACACACACACACACACACACACACACACACACACACACATCTCCAGTCATGCTCGTTCTAATGCCTCGGGAGGCTCATGGTAATTAACCTTATCGACCTTTCCAGAGTTATCAGAGTCAAGGGTTATCAGACAAGGGATCCAATCACAATGCAAATATAGGTAAGTTGAGCAGACACATAGAAGTCATGTTTCATATTTTGTTCCCTACACCTCTTGCCTTAGGTGAAACCCCCACTGGTGAAATCTAATTATTAGCTCAAAACTGCATTGCTTGTGTCCTAGGCTAATAGGGTATTATACAAACCCAGAGGGAAAAGTCAGGCTGTGTTAACCTAAAGAAAAATAGCCAGGACTAAGAATGAAAAAAAACTATTTAGGGCAACACATAACACAGACTTTGTCATGTAATCAAACGGCTATTCTGTATTAATCAATGCCTCAATAACACTGTACCTTTGATTGTCATTCAACATTGGAACCAGCTGTACAATTATATACAATAATTGTGCACAATAAATCAAACGTTCCCTGTATGTCCAAGATGAGCAAAAATAAGTACTAAAATGTCTTTAATTGAGTTTTGTGATGTGTGCATTCTGCAGTGGGTTGCATGTAAAGGGGACAAGCCCAGTTTTGACCAACCACATCAAACACATAACCCACGGAAAAAATCAAACCAAATGCTCAGGGATGAGAAAATCCTGTGACACGTGTGCTCTGTGGATATAGATCATTTCAGCATGATGGCCTGCTTTGTATGCTACTATGTGAGTATGGACTGAGGGAAAGAGGAGATAAATACAGTAAAGGACTGAAGGGGAGACGCACTGAGGAGGAGGAGGAGGAGGGGATCTGCATGTCAACATAGTATATGGAAAGAGTACTACAATATTTCATGGTTCAAATTCATATAAAGTAGTAAAACAGCCGCAATTTTACACGCTGCGTCACTGTTGCATTATGCAATACTGACAGAATTTAGTTGGAGTTACATTTAGTGTTTCTTTTACCAATATGAACTATACACTAAGACTTCAGCCCCAGGCAAATTAAGTGGAAACAAGCAAGTAAAAGCAGCTTTGTATTTGCAGGTATGCACTTTATGATTGGGTCTGACAATTACTGCAAACCAATAAGTAAACATCAATAATTGTCGATTATTTATGTCTGGGAACACGTGCATCACCAGTTGTCTGTCACTTTGATATTGTAGTATTGTAATGCTTTGTAGCCTTTGTTTTATTAGGGTAACATTTCTGTTTCTTACATTATCACTCATTCTTTTGAAAAAAAATGTTTAGCATTCAACTGGCCAGGGGAAATTTGAAGGAAAATAACAAAATGTCAAATAAATGTGTCTGGAAATGCAACAGGATACTAAACTAGGACATTTACAAAACTGAATTTGTGGTGTAATTATTTACTTGTAAATGGAGAACAAGTGGAATACTTACACCAAATACCACGTTCCCTATAAATTATTCATGTCCACAACAAGGGACATAATGTTACAGACTTGTATGGGATAGTGTTGGGGGTTAAGTGCATTGCTTAGCAGCCCTCAGAAGGTGCTGGAGGGGGGGGGGGGGGGTAAGACCCAATAATTCACATTTGCTGGTTACATAAGAGCAGATAAGAAGAAAATAATCAAGCAAGAGAACTGAATGGAAATACCAAGCTATTGGTAATAGGTCTCTCATGTTTAGGTTAACTGGTGAACCATGGAGGTAGCATAACACATTAAGGTCCATTGCAGCATAGTGAACATTTCAAATAATAATTGCATTATTGTATAATTCTCTTTTTGACTTATCACTGCTTTACCCTCCCTACTGAGTTGAGCAGTAAAGAGCACCAGCTGAGAATACAAGCATGCCCTTCAGGTTTCCCCCCCCTTTCCCTCATGCCTCTTCCATTAAAATGGCATACTTCTCCTTTGATTTAAGTGAGCTGTTAGGCACCTTCTACTGTATATAACCAAGCAACTGGGTTCCTTACTTTTTAATATTGGCTGATAGGCAGGCTTTACTGCGTTATTACGTCGTGTGGGAACAAAGCGAGAGCAATTTGTTCACAAAGTGTAATTAACCATCTTGGGAGGAGAGTGCGTACTAAAGCCTCTCTAAAGACACCATCACCATGGAAATGACCAGTGTCTGAAAATACCAGAAATGATCAGTAATTATAGGTGTAGAATCATGTACTCCATAATCTATTTGATAATTTGTTTTCTCTACACAGAAATATGCATGTATGAGTGACGAGTAATAAAGTTGTAGGGTGCGTATTGTTTAATGATGAATCACAACGATCTCCACAACTTAAATGCAACATTAAAGAAAATGAGACAGACATGTCTTGTTGTTCTTTTCATTGTAGCTTGTTTTGTTAGTACAGCATTAATTATTTACTGTATCTATCCCCTACTTATCTTTCACAAAGCATTGCATCCTTGGGTCTATGCAATTTATGTAGCAATTACAGATATTCCATTCTTCTTCAGTTGCTGGGGAAACAAACACCAAACAATAGCAGCACTTTGTACAAGTTACTCCAAGGATTTGTCACTGGAAAGGGATTGTTTTATAAAACGTAGCCCAGAAACGTAGCTTTATACCTGCAGATATTAAAAACCTGAAGTCACAGTCAATCCATGTCTATATTATTACCAGGTTCATATACAAAGTTTAAACTAATGTGAGATACATTTTTATGAAATTATCATGAGCATTAGAAAATTGAGTTTTTTGATCCTCTTCATGAGACGGTAATGTTTCAGCTATCCTGACACCAACAGTTTATTATAACCATTAATGTGATAAAAGCGATGGTACTTTAGAACACGGTAATTAAGATGTGACAGTGATTTGATTATTGTTCAGGTTAACATTAACATGTTTTTGATCAGCATAACCCCAAACTGCTATTTCCTTCAGGTTAATGGACTCGCCTGCTGAGAATGAGAGTGAAGAAAATGTGTGAAAGGACAGCAGCTGAGTCAGGTCAGACTAAGTGACTTAAAGGCTGTTATGCTTTCAGCTTTAAGAGTGAGAGAGAACTCTAAAACCTCCGGGGGACCAGCCAGTAAATGTCACAGCATTAAGCTGCACGTCCATCTTTTATCTACCGTCTGTGAACAGTCAGGTCTCCTAAGGTTAAGGCACATTTTAGTCAAAGAAAAAGTTAAGAGCAAACAAATGGAAAGAGCAGATACAGAATGTGATACAATTCATTCTACAGAAAATACAGTCTGTTCTTTTTGTAGACTGATTTTCCTTCATTTGAATTCTTTCACTTTATCGGTATTTAGCCTATAGTGCGGTTTAGTGGACTGCAGGTGGTAAACTTATTTTGTATTCATTGAGCCATATGAGAACTGGTCAAGGTAATTGGAATACAACAGACTAAGGGATTAACATAATGGATTTCAGGAGGAATAATATGCGTAACCCTATCAGGGTAATTGGCTATATGAAGCTTATCCTATTGAAGTGAAATAGAGTTTGCATCCCTATAGTATTAGGCGTTGAACTTTCAATATTTTAATCAGCTGTAAGATATGGATAAATAAATAAGCAATAAGCTGATTGAGATAAAGAAGTCTTCTCTTCTGTTTCCATTAAAATGACCTCATAAAAAAAGCCGATTTGCTGTGGCTATATGTAGACGAATAAACACACAGGGAATTAAAACTCCATTTAAAGATGCAGAGACATTTACTTCTAATGTCAGATTCATGTTATCCATATAACACATAGAGAACCAAAGAGAGATCCACAGTGTTGTTAGAACCATTAAGGCGGAAAGCATTTCAATAAAAGGGATTGAGTTAAACAACACAGGAACAACCAAGACAAAAAGCAACAAAAAGCAGCATATAAAAGGCACTTTAAAAATGTGAGAATGTTACGAGCAGTGGTATTTCTTTTTAAATAATTTGCTCCATCATCAAATTAACAAATCGGGAGTCTCCCACGAAAATCGGACACACACACACACACACACACACACACACACACACACACACACACACACACACACACACACACACACACACACACACACACACACACACACACACACACACACACACACACACACACACACACACACACACACACACACACACACACACACACACACACACACACACACACACACGTGTTCTGCAGTTTGTGTGGGCCTACTGTACTGTTGCACAGTTTTGGAAGATTCATCGCTAACCACACTGAAGATTATGGATTATCTCATATTTTTAAGCCTCAATTTGTCCCCCCCCCCCCCCTCTAACGTCACCAGATAATTTAAGGGGTCATTTCTCCGGACCGCCTTAGTATGGTTTGGTCCCTATTTCTATAGCCCCACCAAAAATATTTTCCACCAGCCGCCACTGGTACTGTAGTACAGTGTTCGCTAAGATAATCAATAGGTCAGTTGATGGAGGATATGGACTTCTAAAAAGGATCAAGTGGCAACACAAGACCGTGACCTCTGTTCAATTAGAGCTAGTGATATTATTGTGTTGGCTTTGCTATCTTTCTAACCTCTCCCCTCTTACAGTTTTTCTCAATCGCTAAACCCACTATTTAGAATCAAAATTCCTTTCATCAAACCAACAGCACAGCCATCGAAACAGAAAACCATTTCTCTACAACAGTATACCATTTATCATTGATATCACACAAAATGCAGATGCTAAGCAGTGTTTTGCAAAACAGATCACACAATTCTCTGACTGAAGTTACAATTCTCTACACAAACATCAAAAATCTTTTGTGTAACTCATGTCTACAAAACAAAATAATCTTCTCACAGTGGATAACACTTACTCCTCATAAACGTAGACCATAGCTACACTAATTGACACTTGATGTGCAAAATATTAACACTTGTTATCAGTCAATCACCCCATTGACAAAGGTAACTGCATGGAATGTACTGTATACCTTACAGTAATGATGTTGCTGTTAGCTGATATCAATGACTTTCCTATAGTAATTGTAATTAGTGAGAATCCTATAAAAGACCTCCCTCACTTCAGTAAGATGTTTGTGTGAACAAAATGGCTGATCGAGTAGGTAGAGGAGCTCTGAGAGGAAGAAGGAACCCTGTTGTTCAGCGAGGAAGAGGGAGGGCTGATGTTCAGAGAGGAAGAGGGAACCCTGATGTTCAGAGAGGAAGAGGGAGGGATGTACGTATGCGTGGTGGAAGAGTTGAAAGGGGACCAATGCGAACAGTAGTTTCGGACAACACCCGTGCAACTATTGTGGACCACGTCATAAACCATGGCATGTCCCTCAGTGAGGCTGGCCAAAGGGTTCAGCCCAATATACGGAGATCAACAGTGGCATCCATTATTAGGATCTTCAGGCACGAAAATAGGTAAGCTACTGTAACCCTTTTTTACAGCACTTCATGCATCTGTATTTTTATGTAGGTTTCGATCACTGTTTTTATATTACAGTACATAACATTCTCAAATATGTATTGATAGAACTGAAAGAGCACCCCGCTCTGGTGGCAGAGGAAAGGCCTTTACTCCAGAACAAGAGTCTGCCATTGTTGATATGGTTGTGGCCAACAATGAAATCCGCTTAAGGGAGATTCAGGCCAAAATAATTGCAGACCAGGATGTCTTCAGTAACATTGCATCTATAAGTGTTGCAACCATTGAGCGGGTGTTAAAGAGGCACCACCTCAGAATGAAACAGATCTATAAGGTTCCTTTTGAACGCAACTCTGACCGTGTGAAGGAGTTAAGGCACCGGTATGTACAGGTAAGGACCTCAATCACAGTGATGGCTTGCCTATATTTTTAGTATGTCAGACTGCTTACAGTAATGTAAAACGGTCCTCTGTTTGTTTCATTTTCTTTAGCGAATGATGGAGCTGGAAGGCAATGCATTACCACATGTTTTTGTATATGTGGATGAAGCAGGCTTCAACCTCTCCAAAGTGAGGAGACGTGGGAGGAACCTTATTGGGCAAAGAGCAACAGTCTTTGTTCCAGGCCAAAGGGGAGGAAACATAACATTGTGTGCGGCTATCTTGACACAAGGCGTCCTTGCTCACATCCCTGTAATGGGAGCATATAACACGCAACGTGTCCTTGCCTTCCTGGATGTCCTGTATGACCGACTTGTGCCACCAGAAGAGAGGGATCAAGTGAGGTCGGTTCACGTGGTCATATGTAGAATTCCACCACTCTCGTGACGTGAGGGCATGGTTTGAGGCTCATCCACACATGGCCATGGAGTTCCTCCCTCCATACTCCCCATTTCTAAACCCCATTGAGGAGTTCTTCTCTGCCTGGAGATGGAAGGTTTGTGACCATCGTCCTCATGACAGAATGCCCCTTTTGGACGCAATGAATGCTGGCTGTCGGGACATCTCTGCGGAATCCTGTCAAGGGTGGTGTCGACACGCAAGGAGATATTTCCCACGCTGCCGCCTTGCAAGGGAAGACATACGCTGAGACGTAGATGAGGCTATGTAGCCAGACAGAGGCCAAAGAGCAGATCAGTAAAGCTATATAGATCCTGCTGATTTACATCATTTACCCATGTTATTTTTTTTCCAGTGTATTGCTATTCATCTTTTGTTTCTGTTACGGTGCTCTTCTGAAAATGAGACAATAAAAACAATGACATAGTTACAGTAACATACTGTTTTTCCTACAGTATATGTAAGTTTGTTTCTCCCAACTTGTCAGTTTTCCGTTCAGTTTCCAATATCGATAGCTTGAGGTTTGGGTATTGATGATTGTAGTCAGTATTTAGTGTGCCACTTAGTAATGACTGTTCAAATAGTCTTCTAATGAGCTGACAAATGTTTGTTTTTGGAGAAGGTATCTGGTTTTGGAAGGGGTATTTTTAGTTTTGAGTGCCTTAGAGCACCTTGCAAGAAATGTATATTGTTATGGTAGAATGTGTTATTATGGTGACCGGAGTTTCAGTTATGAAAACACATTTGTCTCATTAGAGGACAATTTGTTCTGTTTCGATCGACTTATTCTTTTTTGTGACCAGTATTTTCAGTTTTGGTCATGTAAGTGCATTTTGCAAAAGATATTCAGAGTTATGGCAAGTGTGTTTCTGTTTAGATGGCTATGTTCTTGTTTTGAAGAAATGAATTTTGATTCTAAATAGTGGGTTTAGCAATTGAGAAAAACTGTAAGCACACTGCTACCAACTCACACAGTAATCGAGGGATTCTGACTGACGTGTCATCCATCATATTGTCTGCATTTGTTCCTTTTATTACTTATTTTAAAATGTGATCAATACAGGAACCTCCTCATATATCATCCTCTGGCACTTGTGTGACAGCCCAGGATATAAAGCCATCACCGTTTCCTTCAGTAGCTTAAGGTTGACATTTTTAACATTTGGCTCAAAACTATTTTGTATACCATAAGCTTATTTTATTGTTATTAAATATGAAAAAGTCAAAAAATAAATAATGTTCAGGGAGAAACTTTCAGAAGAGCACATTTTAAATAATAAGTCCATCAGTTGTTTCCCAGAAGTAGAATTTGAAAACTTTTTGGATGATAATCATTTCCTGTATATTGGTTTTTGTATCAAAGCTTCCTTGAGTTTCCAAGATTGAACAATACTTTTTTACCATACATACAATGCTTTTTTTTGGGGGGGGGGGATTAATGAAGTAGTGGTTTATTTGTAATTCAAGATATCTTTAAAATGGTAAAATATTGAATGCAATGACTAAGTGTATTCATAGAGGCATTAATAAATAAACATTTGGTACTTGTGGTATTTTGTTACCTTCAGTAACATACCTGGAGGCCTTTTACACATAATTAAAACTAACTAGCTTGAGATATTATGGCATGCAATTGTAGAAATATCCACCTTCATGCAGTTCTCTATAGGAAACATAAGAACAGGAGTCGGTGGGGCTTTGAAGAAATGTGGGAACGAGGTAAAAGAGTAAAAAGAAAGCAGAGCAATTATCTGCCGCTGAGAGACTTATTTTCTTAATTCAAAGTAAATGTCTGTCTTTTCATTCACCAAAGACCAGCTGGTGTTAGGGTGCACGGTTGAACTCTAACAGCAAAGACTCGTGGGATTTATGGGGAGTTGAAGAGATTAAACTGCAGTGTATGGGGATTTTAAAGATGGTTTGCTCATTGATCTGTTGTTTTGAAAAGATTCAAATAAAGAGCTACTACTAGCCAGGACTCACTTGATCCATGCTCCTCTATTTTCTAACAGACTTCTGGCTTTACGGATGACTAGCTGCATGTAACTGGATCCATATTACCCATTTAGAAAACATTCCCTCTTGGTCTGAAGCACATGTGCCAAACTCAAGGCCCGGGGGCCAAATCAGGCCCTTGGTGGATTTAATTTCGGCCCGCAGGATCATTTTAAATTACTATTAGAGCTGGCCCGCCGGTATATTGCACGCACACCTTCACTGAATCCTGAGGGTTTCCTCCGCTCAGAGCCTGACTCCAAACATTGATGAACTTGCACCGAAGATGAGATGCCAAGTATCTGGCTTAAACGGCATCACAGAGCAGCACACTGAGTTTAAATGGATGTTTCCTTCTTGCGACAACAGGGCATGTTTGGTTTTTTCTTTGAGGGAAATAGTTTTTTTGAAGCCGAAAAATGTAATCCTAAGAAATGACTCTGCAGATAGAGCCATAAGAAATGAATGCAACTGATTATTTAATGTTGTTTTTATTGGCAATCATTTAAGTTCCAGATTTAATATGTGCCATAAGTTCATTTCAATATGTTTTGAAATAAACATTGAACCAGTCCGGCCCTCGACTAGTACCCATTTTTTTATTTTGGCCCATTGTGTATTTGAGTTTGACACCCCTGGACTAAAGGCTACATTTTTCCTTAAGAAATAATGCCTTGATCTAGATTTAAAATTAGACCTCCTCCAGACGCAGCACCTTTTAACTCAGCACCTTAGAGTCCTATTGTTCAAAACAGCAAGAAAGAATTGTCATCATTACATTTGACCAGAGATCATTAACGTTTTGTGTCCTTCTGCACTTTTGTGTCCAATTACGTTAGTTGTTAGAAATCCAAAATATGTCTCCTCTTGCACTTATCATGTCGTCATTTGTCTTGAACAGAGAGTGCAGCAGAGGCTTTTGACACTGCATTAAAAAAACAGTATAATCAGAAGATAACATTTATATTCATAAGATTATTCCTGCAGTATTACAGCACTTTAACATCCCCTAGGGCTTTAATTGTACATAACTTTAGATATATATGCACTGGGGAAAAAACACATTTCAGTTGATGCACTCTGACTGTACATGCAGTATAATGTTGGGAAAGTGTTGAGAGGCCACTGGATTTAATTGGTTTAGCCCCGGTACAAGTGAAAATGAATATTTGAGGTTTGTAAGGATAATCTCACACTGGGAAAAATAGTTTAGGGACATGCTTTAATACCATTTGTGAGTTTATGAGGAATAACATAGAGGAGTGCCCTGTTATATTATTATAACTTTCTACCAAGTGAGCATTCATTGAAATTGATTTTTTTTAAAAAGCAATTCTATGTGTTTCTGACTGTGTCTCTCTCACAATAGATAACAAGACAAAGGGAGCTGTGTTAATGGCTCTGTAAGGATGTACAGGCAAACAATGATATCTCAGTTGATCTTTTTAAAATGCTAATTAGCACAAATGGCTCATGGGAATATTTTATTTTTAAGAGAGATTTGGTCTCAAATGAGTTTGAACTAGTGGTGGTGTTAGGTGAAAATCGAGGTGATCACTGTCCTTATCAAGTCTTTAGGGATCTTACTGTGGAGAACAAGGACCGAGGTGGTAGAAACAAATAGTCATCCATTGGTTTGTCTGAAAAGCCTTATTTGTATTACTCAAGTTGAAATATGGAAGGCCTAGAAGAGATCACTTAAATGTTTTCCATTTATATGTTTTTCATACCTCTTGGAAATCGCTTCAAGTGCATGATAAATGAGCCTGTTTGTAAATCTATTTAAGGTTAGCAGAAATTGCTGGGGGTTTTGTAGTTTCATGTATAACCAAACATCTGTGATATAATATCAATATTTGACTATTGAACTATATGACTGCATGGCACCAGCTCCAAATTAAATCACATTGGTGAGGCGACCTTTTATAGTCTTATTATTAAACGTCAACTGGGCTCAAAGAAGACTGATGTTTTTGGTGTTTTTCTAGAGAGGGAGTAGAGTTTTTGAAATGTCCTGGGCTAATAAATATTCCACCCGTGACATTTCAGAGCTGAAGCCTAGCACCCAAAAATCCATCTTATTATGTGGCTGACTCCATAATCATATGGCAAGACACATTATTGCTCAGTATGAAGGTGAGTTAATGTAGATGACCTAAAATAATCAACACACATTATACAGGGAAATTACATAAATTCAAAAAGGGAGAAAAGGATATCATCTGTTTTCTCTGATGAAACAGGTTTATAAATCTGAAGAAACCAAGTGAGAATGTGTTGCCGTATAACATATTTAACTGTGATGTAGCCAAGGTCAAGATTAAAACCAAGTACCCAATAATGCTCTCTTATCTTGAGGGCCACCACTTGACCCCATCGAGGATGATTTCCTTGTCACAGATACAGGTACGCTGCTTAAATCTTAACATTGTTTTTCTCTATAAATGTAACGCTGCTTTGCTGTAATTGCTACTTGAGAAAGAAAAGAATGGTGAAATAATGGTTAGGGCATCCTTATTTACACCTTTACTGTCAATGGGAAACAGTCAGCAGGCAAAACGATTTATCTGATTATGACCAGAAGACTGAGTGTCCTAAAAGATGGATATTAAAATCAACACATTTAAATAAAAGGTCTCTGTTTATCTGAGCATTGAAGTCTTTTCAGGTTACTGTAGGTATTTGATACCAGCATAAGAACAGATGATGGATGTACTGTAACGATTTCTAGTGGAATAGAGAATTAAAATAATTGCTGCCATCACTGGCAGTATTTCTTTTCTACAACCTCTTTGATCCGTCAAACAGAAAGCTGCAAAAATAAAGAAAGTATTAAAACATTTTGCTGAGAGTGTCATTTTCATTTCTCATACAGTATTTATAGCTTTGATGTTATTATAGAGCAAATTATGTGGGAGTTGGTTCCAGATACGGTTACTCCAAGTGCCCTTCTCTTTGGAGCTTTTCAAACTACCCTTTGTACGCATCACGGCTTTGGCGAGGCAAAACACATCATCATCCAGACAAACCACTGACTCACTGGTAACGTAAAATGTTCTAATCGGTGAGAAGATGTGGCCTGAGTTGTTTTCACAGAAAATAACAGAACCACACTACCTTTCACATACTTGAGTTTTTTTATTTATGAAAAAAAAACTCTTCATATACAGTATACATATACTGTATATATTAAGCACTTCATGTCCTCATGGCCCAATTTGAATATATAAACATACGCTTCATCTGTGCAACGCTCTTATAGTTCTTCGTGTAAATCGTTCTATGTCTTCTACTGCTGTACTTTTAAAATAAATGCCAATAATGATTTGATTCAATGACATTAAAATGGTGTTTGTCGACCAGATTGACAGAGCCAGTTTCTACAACAAACATTCATAACATTCTGCTTTTCAGTGAATCAGTTTCACGCAAGTCCTACCACAAAAGGCTTGAAATCATGACCAGTCCATTTGCACTGTGCACTGCTGGCTGTACTTTGCACCAAACGCCATTTATTCCAGAGCAGTTACAGTAGACTGAACTTTATCAAAGAAAACACAAATAGACTTCCAACATGTCTCCACTCCTATCGGGCATCATGACCGTGCTGCAAAGATACTGTAATATTTTCTGAGTAACGATTCTAAAAGAATATTTGTCACTGCCGTCATTGTATTTACTGTTCCCTTTTTATTAGCTAACATTCAGTCGTGTATACGTACAACCAATACACTGGGTGAATACATAAATGGTTCTTTGCCTGCCTCTATGAGTACAAAATGTCAGAGCATGTACTGTAGCCATGAGATTAGGTTACACAGAGATTTTCTTCAGGCTGACCTTTACAAAAAGCAGTAAATAAACTCTTCCATTATAAAAACTGATGTTACAAAAACAACCTTATAGATATGTGTAGTGCACATACTGTACTGTACTGTATATCCAAAAAGTAATTCTGGGGATCTCTTATCCGACCATTTTTAACATCTGGGTAATATTTGATCTTCCCCCCTCTAAATATTTAATGAGGGTGCATGAAAATACCAACAGTGTGCTGCAGAGTATAGAAACTCCTTCATGTGGTGGCATTCTGTTCTATAACACAAACAAACCTATCCTGTCAGCCTTAATGTGATGAGTTCCCACTTCTCTTTTATCTCCTGAGGTGGTCACTGAAAATGGGGAGAAATTATTCATCTTTAGACAATGAGCCAAAACTTATCTCCATGGTTACCAGGTGTGGAACAGATGATGTAATAGCTGGCTGCTCTGTTATCTCCTTTATATATACAGTCTATGGTTATCTCTTAAGTGTCTTAATTTGGTGATCCGTCCCTTTCTGTTGTATCTCTCTTTCCCTCCAAGATGAGTGGTGTGGCACAGATTATGGCAGATATTGTGGTATTGATCAGGTCTAACCCATGTATATCAGTCATATGATAAGTTATTACTTTGTGAAGATTGAGCCTCATGAAGGAGTCTATCCATAAAAAGGATTAAGGATGGTAAATTAGCTTTGTTCACAATCTATAGTTCCCCCTTCCTCTCTATATCTGTATTATGTACTGCAATATCCATTAACCTCTACCCCAACAATTATGCATGCATACACGCACCCTGATGTGCACTTTTTTTCAAATGGTTATTAGTCTTCCCACAGAGCACAGGGCATACAGAAACACATTATATCAGAGTGCTCATTTGGCTTGCACGATCAAAGCTTTTTGTGCACTGGGAAAGGGACAAAAACTGAATTCAGTCATGTACGATGTAAACAAAAAAACAAGGAGGCCTAAGGGCATTGGGAATCTCTTAAGCTTTTGTAAGTTGACACAGGAATTGCATGCTTTTCAAAGACCACACATCATTTGGACATAAATATGATAAACAGGCAGGAGAAGAGGCATTGCACAGACATGCGGAATAGAGGATCAAACATAAATGGCTTAGAGCTTTAAAAGACAATGGATTGAGACATTAGCATAACTACATATTAACAAAGCAAGTTGGTTCTGAAAACAAGCTGTGGCCGTCAGCATCACACAGGACATCTCTGCAGAATTCGCTGAAGCCATATTCAAGATCAACAAGTAGACAGGCAGGTAGCTTGACAGACAGGTAAATAGGACAGCAGCCACTTAGCCTAACAATCGGACATAATAGCAGCAGTAACGCTGAATATAGCAGCACATGAATGGTTCTTCTATCTCTATTAGCAACATTTTTCATCTCATTATACCAGGCCTGACAGCTGAAATTATATAACTACCAATTTCCCATTGAGAAAGCTTTATTGCTTGATAGGGTTTATAACCTAATCCACCATTGATTTAATATAACTACACACTTGTTGCATATAACTAATAAAGCAAAAGTGGACGTATTTGTCATCATTATGACCATTATAGTGAAATAATTCAGCACCTGACTTGGTTACAGTATTACGAAGGCGATGATAATAATACCTCACTGACACAAATTGGTACAAAAAAGTACTTCTATAGGTTCCATCGGCACTATTGTTGAGCATCATTGGAGAGGAGAACATTATTTGACAGTGTCTTTCAGTTGTCATGCATCATGACCAGCAAATTGCCTATTTTCCTAAGGTGCTTTTAGAGGGAAATATCCACAAGCTTTACTTTTCCAAAGAGGAAACTTATATCCGTGCTGAATGGGCAGAAACACCTTAAGCTAATATGGCATCTACAATTAAATTGGTTTAGGGGAGACAGGCTAGCACATTTGATTCATGAGTTACCCTGCTGCCATGAGAACAGTTGAGTAGCGAAATGGTTTATATCAACATAAATGGGCTGCAGTGACAGCTTCACTACAGGAATAGCCGTTTGCCATACATTTGAAATAACGACAGGTTGCTGGCACCTTCACTTTTTCAATCTGCCACATGGTGCAAACCAATGGTTTCACAACCAACGGCCACATGTAGTGAAAATGAGATCATTTCTAAAACTATGGTTGAATGGCTAACATACATAATCATCAACATCTGGCGAATGGTTCCATTTTAAACAGGATCTGGCAGCGGTTAACAAAGAGGATTTAAAGAGGTAATGAAGGAAGACCACTGTACCACTTCATGTTTGAAAACTTGCTGTAGGCATCAATAAGTCCAAACTGATATCTATGCAGTGTTTACGTCCGCTAATACTGTATCTCTTCTATGAGTTTGAACAGGTTCTGGTTAAACATGTGCTACCTTGTTAAAGCCAAAGGAAAAACAAGTGGCAAGAGTCTCGATGAGCAACTAGGCTTAACAAGCACAAGTCATGGACTGTCAGAGTTTCAAGGAAATGTGCTGAAATCCATTCAAAATGCCCCTTTGGCACTTCAAAATGCAGCCTTCCACCAAGTACTATGCAAACACATTGCTCAATTGTCTCTGAGAGATCACCAGGTGAGTGTGAAACGGGCAGACCTCTATCACTAGAGTATTGCACATCCACCTTCAAAGGCCAGTCATCCATTAAGCCTCTGATTGCTGAAGGAGGCTCTGGGTACGCTCTGTGATGACACCATGGTGCCAAAAACAGCAAGCTGATCTCCCCCAGCTTCACCTTAAATACTTTTCATTCTCTCACCATGTGTCTCTCTCCTATACCTGCTACCTTTCAGCACAAGTATTTTATTATTATTTTCCTGCATTAGATCATGCCCCCGTATGCACTAAATAAGTGCAAAGCAAGAAAGCTGAGTGAAGCAATTAGGCAGCTGAATGAGAAGCATGAGAGTTTATTTAAGAACAAACTGGGGTTAGGTTTAGAGGATCAGTATTGAGAAATGTTGTTGGAACAAACTATATTTTGACTTGTATGTCATGGTTTGTATATGTTTTTTGAATAAAATAGGGAAGGGCTGTAATTAGTTGAACCACTGTCTTTGGAAATGCACTCAAGTAGCTAATTTGTTTTACATTACATGTCACTTGTTAGACGCTTTTATCCAAAAGCGACTTACATACTCAATACTGTGGACAATCCCCACAGGAGCAATTTGGGGTGAAGTGTTTTGCCCAGGGATACAACGACATGCTGACTGCAGTGGGGTTTTACCCTGTGCTCCCCTGATCCGAACACCAACGCTCTATCCACTGTGCCACACGCCTCCTCGTGTAGAAACATGTTTCCATTGTCTTACTACAAAGAAATACACATCTCCTCCTCTTGAGGTTGTATAGAACTAACTGACATTTTAAAGGTACGAATGTAATGTATTATGTGATGTTAAATTGCCAACTTAAAAAACCCTGCTCCAAATGGTATACAAACTGAAGGCCAATTACATCTTTGCTTTGCTACTGCCATCCTGCTGTATGACCATCGGGAAAGCAAGGCTGACCTTTATCTGCAGTTACACAGAAAACACTCTATCCTTTTACACTGAATTACATTTCCAGCTACCAATGCCTTCTTCTCTGCTGCTTCTGACTATTGAATCCTGGGTTGAACTTCACAATAAATAATACATTTGATTTATATAGCACACTTTAAAAACAACGTCATCTCAAGGTGCTTCACAAAGCTATAAGGAGAAAATAATAAAACAAATAAAATAAAAAGATATCTAAAAGAGCATATTGAATAAAATATGGTAATATAAAAAATAAAAATAAAAGGTTAAGAGCATAAAAGGTAATAAAGGACCCAACAACCTGAAAAGTGTCCCTAAATAGGACAATTAAATAAACCACATTTGTTATAAAACAAATAGCTGTTATTTTTTTCTTGATAACTCTACTCAGATCAGGCATAGTTTTCTTTTTGTATCACGTATTTTTAAGTGTTACAATACCGTTGGGTTTGTGGGAGGTGCTCCTAATAACCTTTTCTTTCTGCTATCAAACTCATTGAGATATCTCTGGATAAGAGTCAGCAATCTGCTATGAATAATAACTCAATAGTGGAATACAGCCAGGGAACCACTTTTAAAATGTGATGCACTTCATTCAGGTGCTTTGTGTCATTTTTAGTACCATGTTCTGATGTGTGCTTTGCACCACTGGGCTGCATGCTTGACCCTCTCTTTCATCTCCGTTTCATCCTCTCAATTCACCGAAAGAGAGTACCTCTGTTTTCCCCTTTTTCTAATTGAATCTTTCAAATCAAAATTCGAAGCAGCACACTTGAACTGTCCTTCACAAGGCTGAATTTACAATAAATAATTGAAGGCATAACAATGGGCAGCATCTATCTGTAGGAATAATCCACATCTGACAGGGAAGATCAGGCTAACAGAGGTTGACATTAACTGAGGTTGACATGTGGTTTGGTGATAGGCTGTGAAAAGTCCCCCCCTCCTCAAATTGACTGCATGACAAGTTCTTGTCTTACAAGAAGAATCATAAACTTGTCAAATATGTGCAAGTGTGCACAAAATTGCCTTGGTTATGGCAACACAGGAGAAAACAAATATAGCAATATAAAATAGACAGTTGGCTGCACACAATACCTAAACAATCTGTATCACAGTTTAATGTGGATTCAAGTAAGAAGGCCTTGTAATAAAGCTGCAGCCATGAGTAACAGGCGGTCGATTCAACAGAATGGCATCAATAAGTGGTAGAAAAACATGTGCCGTCAGTGTGATGGAGTGTTAGAGATATTTTGAGTGTAAAACAGGACATTAGCCACCTGCAATGATTGGCTAGTGTTTTGGTGGCAGACGAAGGAGAGATTCTAGTGCCAGACTGATTAGAGAGCTACTTAGCCATAATATGGAGTCACAAGTCAATCACCACAACAGGACGGAGAGCCCCTCTGAAAATGAGCAAAGGACCCTTACGTAATTTGTCTGCCTGCATAATTGTATGCAGTAAGCCGATACTTGAAATAGAAATGACAAAATAAGTAGAACATACATGAAAAGGCTAATCAAAGATCAAAGATCAAAGAATACACCTTTGTCACCATGAGACATTTTTGGATACATGGAGTCACTTGATTGAACACATTTATGCACATATTTTTGCATCAGGTGAATAAATAAGAATACTCTGTTTTGCATTTCCTATTTGTATTGTCCAAATTCAGCATATATGTATCTTCTGAAATTGCTCTTTTCTTTACTGCAAACATGTGTCATAGAAATGTGTCACGGTTGAGATGGCGTGACACATTTAGTTCATATTGTATAGTTTTCTGTATTGTTGAACTTTTTCATTTCTGACTTGCAAACCAAGTCAAGACAATTCCGTTGTTCCTACAGTCTGAGTCTCAGCCTTTAATGTGCAACTCTGGATCAGCTTACATAATATATTACATTTGAGCTGCACAACATACAAATAATGTAAAAGTCCACGATGTCCTAGGTGTGCAAATGTTCTTTCTCTGATACCGATATTTACTGTTTTAGTTTGTATTTTAGTGGCTGTCGTGTTGACTAATTGCCATCCATTTGTAACTGGACCTACAACCGATTTTCCATCTGTAATCATAATAATTAACCATCCATTAAGCAAATGCTTTGTCAAAATGATTGTTAGAATTACTAAAATGTCGTGGCAAGTTGAAAACGAGGGAGATCTTTAAAAAGGCAAGCTGTTAATCAATTAATGTATTTTCACTTTTAAATGCCACTGACAACCTGCAGAGGAGACTGCCATTTTCTTTGACTACAAAAGTCAGTTTTGTAATTAAAAGTTCAATTAGATGTAGACCATATGTGGCCTGTTTAGTCACCCTTATAACTCTGGCCACTAAACTATGCAGAACTTCCTTCTCAATGAATATACAATGTTGTCTCGATTACACTTTGAGAAAAAGCTCCTTGCAGCATAACAAATGGCATCTGAGCAGGTTAGTATTGATTTGACAAGGCTGCATTCAAGTTGTTCTGATAAATCGGGTTCCAACAAAAACATTTGTGGTGCAAACGTTGCACTCATATTGATTTTCTTCAATTAACATATTGAATGATCATCCGCACCGGCAGTAATCTGCACCTGAGGCTTAAGGACGCCTTTTAAAATCCAGTGAATAAACTGAAAACATTTGACTGCTTTGGCTTCAAAATCAACATTTCCTTTTTAGAGATGCCAATCATGCACATCCCCGACTGATTGGGGTGCACTGTTTTTTCTGGCAGAAACACAGATTTTCCACATCTAAATAAAGCTGGCTATGTCTGGAAATGTGTGAGTGATGACAGAAGGGGATTGAGCTGTAATCATAGGCACTCTTATTAGTGCTTTAGGCCTCATCTTCGGTAGTGTAGGGCAGGCAGCTAAGACACACACGCACTGATTCCGCTTAAAAACTCACACAAGAAGCTACACATGCATCTAGAACTGGAGAAGTTTATAGTTTAAAGGTTGAAAATGATAATGATCAATTTGTGAGTGCTGCTTCGAAAAATCTTTGAGAGCTACGTGCCACATTTAATGGTCTTATTTGTATTGATTATGTAATTGTTGGTGTGTTTGGTTGACCTTTGGAGAATTTGAGGGAAAAGGAAACCACAGCTCAAGCCACCATAACACTATTTCAACCCGGAGAGACGTGATGTAAGGAATACATATTTATTGTTACACGTCATATGAATGAAATGATTGCCATGATAATACAACAGGAGAATGGAATGGTGTTTGGAGATTAGGCCCCGGTTTGCAGGATAATCATTCAGGGGGGAAAGAACCGCTCCGATGAAATCCCCGGGGTCTAGACACTGGTGGTGGTGATGAGTAGGTGGGACCGGTCTGAAGAAGGAAGGTTTAGCTTTGTCCTGGAGGAGACGGGAGGCGAGAGGGGTGGGGGAGGGTTGCGTCTGGTCACCTGAAATGACAACTGACAGGGAGGAAGAGCAGGCATTTAAGGAATTTAACATGTGCAGCAATTGGCTGCTGAGGGGTGACGCCCATGCATTTAATGAGGGGTAGAGAGCAATAGAGTGACGTGTAGGTGACTCATTGTTAGGTCTTCCTTATTGAACTTGCGCTAAAGCTTTCATTAAGCTAGACTGGGCAGCTTTTACCGGCAGCGACATATTCAATTCTAATCTTTGAAGGAGGACGAAGGTGACAGAAACACGGTAAATGAAAAATTGGATGCAGTATTGAGAAGATGAAGGGAGACAGGAGGCAAGTGGTGCTACATTTGAGAAGGAAGCACATTGGGGAGGACACTTTTAAATGGCCACATGACAAACAGGGGAGATAAGGGAGATGATGGAGGATGATGATGTGGTTTAAAACATAGAAAACCTTCCATATAAGACTCATATTTTGTACATGTTCAGTACACGTTATGGAACTTTTGTTATATGATTAAGAACTTTACTATGAAAATAAATATCACTCTGTCATACTGTATGGTAAAGTATCATCATGTTCTAAAAAACACACCTTTTTTTGTATTCTGAAGGAACTGCGATACGGCCGAAATAGAGGCTGGCGCTAATGATCTGTCTGACGTGTTGATTTGTCTTCATGATCAATAACACATTGCACATATTCATCACCCTTCCTGATGTATGACTGCTGCTTTCTGTGTTCTTCTATTTCCTGTCATCTCTCCAACACTTATCTTTAGTTTATGATGCATAAGCATCACATTGTTCTTCATCAATCTTATTGTTACTTTTGGATATTCATGCATCTTTTCCAAGCCGGTCGTGAGCGCTTATAGTATCATCCTATCAATTCTGAGTGAAGCATGTAATTAAAATTGATGCTGTTGCCCTTTAATGTGTTTCTATCCTGATAACACATTGAAATCACTTTAACTTGCCTGCTACCTGAGATCCAGAGTTGTCGATTTAAATGATGTGCTGTTGACCGCAGATAATAAGTAAGCACTGTGCGAACTGTAAGTAAGCACTGTGAGAACTCAGCATCATGCTGATAGAGGAGATAAACCTTTTTCTCAGAGAAGGACTGTCAGCCAAGAGAAATACAGAACATTACTACAATGATGTTTGAAATTAAATGTTTTTTCCCCAGATTATTTTCATTTCGTAAACCCACAGAGCATACACCTAACTAAATAATTCCGTCAAGCATCATTAGCTTTTGGTAACTGTGTGTGTGTGTGTGTGTGTGTGTGTGTGTGTGTGTGTGTGTGTGTGTGTGTGTGTGTGTGTGTGTGTGTGTGTGTGTGTGTGTGTGTGTGTGTGTGTGTGTGTGTGTGTGTGTGTGTGTGTGTGTGTGTGTGTGTGTGTGTGTGTGTGTGTGTGTGTGTGTGTGTGTGTGTATTTAAATAATGTATTTATATTTGGCCTCTCACTTACATGTGTGATTCATTTAGTTTTGGCTCAGTGTGCCACCAGGATGATGACTCCTGAAGAGCATCTGGGGAATACATTAACAACAGGAAGTTTAAAATGAACTATCAATAATATTTATCGCAGGAAGAGATGGTGGAGCAGTGCGGTGTAGCGGGGAGTTTTTCACTGTATACAAACATAATGTCTGACTCATGTGTCCTTGCAAAAGCTGCGTTGGTACTTTGCTTACCAGCCCTCACAGCCGGGGCAACTTATTCTTCAGGTCAAATGTAATTTACTCAGTATCCTGGGGATTATGCAGAGTATATACACATCAGAAGAGAGACACAGTTTTGTCTCCTTAGGTCTCTTTACATAGTTTTCACAAATTAATATTCATTCTACAAACCTCTCCATGTACGTATTGAGTACACTACATTACTGTCAGAAAACAATATACAGTATGGGAAGAATCCAATCCAATGCACACAACTAATTTGTCATACAGACTTATAACATAATTTGATGTATGGACCCAGCTGGGCAAGAAATACAAGGGGCGTCTATGTGACGAAGGTGGCTTCGTCACTATGGACTGACGGCTTCAGGCCGGGTGGTATGGCACTTTGTTGGCATGATTGCACAGTATATGTTGTCTGTGGCTGATGATTGTGTGCACCTGGTGTCCTGTGTTGTCTCCTCCCCCCTCACCTGTGTCTTGTTGTGCTGATTAGAGTGGGTGTATTTAGGCTCGGTTTCTCTGTCTGTTGAGAGGGCTGGGTGTGTGTGTGAGATCCTTGTGGCTGCAGGAGGTGTGAAAGGAGAACCGCAGGATTGAGGCGGTGAACTTTGTGCCCATGTTTTTAATAAATGCCCACGTCGGGTTATATTTTTGGACGTTCTGCCTCTGCCTCCTTTCTTGGTCTGGGCCGCTCAACGGTCAGCTTCACAATCAGCTTCACAGTCTACAACACAGCTTTAGATGATTAGTTTTTTTTAGTGGTAAGTCAACCAGATATAAATGCAAACGGCATGTGAAGAAAACGACACATTTCAAGAAATTGTGAGAAGAAAACATGTGTTAGATGTGGTTATGTAAGTTTATATGCCAACAGCAAACACTACATGCTAAAATCAATTAGTTACTGTAAAATGTTTATTGAACGTGTTAGAGTTTTTACATTGTACTGTACTGGATCTCTATAGATTGGAACCATGTCATACTCACCAAATAATAAAGACAGATTTATAGAATTAAAGTTATTCTTATCGGGGCTCTGATTTTGACTTCGACATCTTCCTAATGATCCTTTGCTCTATGTTGCAGGTAGAGTGTGATAAGGTAAGCCCAGGCTTTAAATCCATTCTTAGCTGCCAATGTTCAAAATAGCAGGGAGCTAAAAGGTTAGGGGCTACTTATTAATGCATTAATTATGAACTTCCTCTCTGCCTGGAGCAGTGGACTTTGCTGGGTTATTACTGAGGGAAAATCAAGGAATACAATGTCTATTTTAAACTAATTCAGTATGGCAATGGCACTATGCAGCTTATCAGGCAAGCTGTCAATGTGGAGCCAGGTAAGGTCAGGATATGGATGAAAGGAAAGTATTTGGCTTATCAGACATCTACATTGTATCATATGTTTTCACTGTGATCTCAGGCCAACTACACAGCTATTTAATCTATCCACAAGAGCCATGCGGGCTGATATATATGGCCAGTTGATACAAAACAGAGGAACATAAAACCTCTGAATAAAACGCGCACACACAAATCCAACTACTTGGAATTAAAAAGGATTAGGTAGGGGGTGTTGCAGAGTATGTTTAGCAACAGAATGTCCTATACGTATAAATAGAGAATGATATGTGTTTGTAAGGCCAGGAGTTCTCCAACACTGGCTGTGGACACTGAATATCACTTCCACACAGAGCACTACCTACCCATGATGCATTGTTTTTTCTTACTAGGTCGCCATGTGACCTTTCCCTGAGGGTGAGAGTATTCAATTATGTCAACATTTATGCCGAGAAATAAAGTAAAAAGACACACACTCTGTATCTACTGTATGCAACATATTTGTTTGTGCATGCTCTCGTGCATACAGTAGGCAGCAGTATTATACTTCTGCAGGTACTGTATTTTGTCATGTTTGTCTCTCTACCCATGGGGTCTGCTTTTGGTATGGTAATGAGCCATTTCAGTGGAGGCTGTGTAATGCAGGCTGTGTAATGCAGGCTGCATAATGCACTGAATGCAGGAATTGTATTTTGCATTTTGAGTGCACTCTCATGACTTCACAATATATTTGTCTAGCCGTTCTGCTTCATAGAAATTGTTTAGTTTTTTATTTAACCACGATTATAGATTCAGACAGTTTGAAAAATACGTATTGAATCTCTTTCTGATTATGTAATTCTCTTTTTGACAAAGGAGAATAAGATCAGGCAAAACACTTCAATCTGACTACTTCATTGAAATGTTCTACTGTGTCAAGAATATGTTGAATCAAGTCAGTCTTTTTTCATGCTTGAGGAAAAAATGAAATGCTAATCTGACTTTTAATTATTCAATAGACAGATCTCATACAGTACCTTATTATACAAAATATGATTCTACAAAAACATTATTTTCTAATTAGCATAGATGTTCCACACACCTCTCCATTGTTTCTTTCGTGTGCTCCATTTAAGATTTTCTTCCCTTGGGTTTTTTTTCAAAGCCTTACACCTTCCTCTTCAAATTGTACTTCTTCTCGGGAAAGACCCACCACTGAAATCCCAGAGGTATGAGCCTGAGTGTCAGCACTGTAACTGTGAGTCGTCATAAGTCTGCTCCTATTCTTTTCGCTGGTTGTTATTCGACTGCCTACACTGCATCATCCTTTCTCTGTCTCCGTCTCTGTGTCTTTATGGCATAGACCCAAGACTTGACTTACATAGGCGATACCTCTTAAACATGTGCTTGTAATATACTTTTAAATATGCAAGTCTTATTTGCCTTATTGTTGATGTTATTTGTCATTATCATTTCGGATGAAAAGCTCACTCACCAACTATCAGATGTTTTAACAGTCTCTCAAGGCCTTCTTCAGTGAATGGAGATGGCTCAGTCGTCATCCTATGTGGAACTTCACTCGTAGTGGCTTCCTTGGTCCGTCTCTGGCCATCCATTGACTCCTGTTCGATGGCCTCCTTTTGGGCAATACTATGGCCAGTTTTGTTCTTAACAGCCCATTGGGCTTTCTGATTCTGAAGTTCAATCCATCTCTTGTACAAAGTCCCCATCATTCTCACTATAAAATAAATAAAACATACATAGAATATATCATACTAGGGCTGCTTGATGATGACAACATTTATAATCTCGATTATTTGTGTCAATAATTGTAATTGCGATTATTAAATGTGATTATTCATTGACTTTGAAAACATCCATTTATTGGAGATAAAAATGTGAGCAGTATGTTTTTAACAGTTGATTACCCTGAACTTTAAGTATAATTCAACTGAATTATTATTTTTTTTAAATAATAAAAAAAAGAAAGAAAAAAATAATAAAAACAATCCTTTTATTTTGATTACGTTGTTTTCGTAATCGTTGCAAGCCGTAATCGCGATTAAAATACAATTAATTGAGCAGCCCTATATCATACAGTACATTTGATATTCATATATTCATTCCTCTCAAACACAGTTTTTATTATTCTATATGTTACGGTTGCTGTTTGTCTGTTCATTAATCTGCCTGTGAGTGTTTTCAGCTGTGTGTGTGATTATGTAAATGAGCTGTGTGGTTGCCCCAACATCATTGGCTGCCCATCCTCTGGTCCGCCTCTGAAGATGGTGATTGGATTCACATCATCCAATCGCAGAGCACAGCCGGCGCACACCTGCTGGGGAGGAGTACAAAGGCCGCGGACTATCAACACTCTGGAGGCTCTGTGATGTGGGACAGACGCCTCTAGCCTCTTGGTGCAGTTACTTGTTTGGTTGACATTTAGTGCTTTTGTGTTATGTGTTAAAGTTGTACTGTTTAGCAGCGTGTTAAACCCAGTGCTTATGTGTGTGATAAGAGATTACCGTGTACATGCAAAGGTTCCAGGGTAGCTTAACGGTTAGCACCTGTCGATCAGCAGCAGCTGTGGTTTTTTGCACATCCTTTTCAGTTACATGTACTGTAGTGGCTACCACGTTTAACGTGAGGTTTTTGTTTCCCGTTTATTTAATTATTACTCTGTATGATCTGTCAAACTCCCTTTTGGAGTCCTCCTTTGTTTGTTCATTAGTTAAGTCGGCGCCCTTTGGCCATTTTGTTTGTTTCAGGCTGCTTGCCTGCCATTTTGTTTCACCCGTTTGTAATAAAACCACTTATAACTTTTACCAATTCCACTCTGGTTTGTGTTGCTTCCCTTTGGCTCCCCTAGCCCAGTAGGGAACGTAATAATATATCTGATGGGACTTTTTATGACTGAACAATACCACAACCACGGGCACTTGCATTCTGATTAGACCATCAAAATCAGATGATGTGATATTGGTACAGCTTGTTCTTCTGGAATACATTTTCCTAACTTTCATTAAGTAGACAGGGGATACTATCCGTGACGCCATAAAATAAATGAACATTCCTGGTTTGTGCTTTCTGTTTTCAGTGGCGCCTCCAGAAATGTTTCATAGGGGTGGCCAAATGGGGCCACTGAAAATCTTGGGGTGGCCCACCAAAACCAATAATGTAATTGTTGTAAAAGTATAGACTAGATGAAAACAATGGCAAAGAGGATCACCTACTGATATACTTTGGTTTCTTATTTTACATTTCCTGATACTATTCATCTGAAGTGAATATAATACGGATAGTTAACATTTGACTTCAAACAACATTTAAAAGAACCTTGTTTTGTGTTATGTATACATGTGTTGGTGATTTATTGTTTTGTTTTTTATATGCTAGTTCTTCTTTCCTTTTTAAAAAGACAAATACAGCTTAATTTAAATAAGTTCCTTTATTGTAAGTCACAACATGTTCAGCATTCTCAACACATACAATACACAACAGCAACACAACATGTTCTTCAGTTATATGTCTCTAGGTTATACATTGTTTTAGACTGAACAAAGCTGTTTGTGTCACACTGGGATCAAAGATGATTGACATGACTTTATTGAATCAAGTTTTAAAACATGACTTTTATTTCAACAGGACCCAAAAACACAAGGGGTATAAAATGGTAAATTCATACTGTGATTGAACACAAAAACACCAATTATTGACCTTTATAGCAAATTCAAAACACTATAAATGATACTAAACACCACCTTTTAGTATTAGACAGAAATTAGGTGACGAGACATATTTCTATTTTTTAGATTAGGCCACTGTGGTGAGAGTAATACATATAGCTTGTATTCCATTTATTTTGAAAATGTGTATTTATACTTTATAAACAAACTGGTTAACCTTTTTTTTTAATTAGCATACAGAAAATTATGAAAACAAACTTGACTAATGGTCGGCTCATAACCTCAGAACACAGAAGAGTAAAAACTGCATAGATTCTCGTTTCATTTTGAAGGAGCTGCAGACCTAAAGTGTGTAGAAGACTTACATGATTACAAAGGTCACAATCACATTAATAAAACTGTACTTAGGTTTTAGTTTCACTTTTACAAAACAGAGTTCCACATGTACTTTCTAGTATGTATGGCCATCTCTTCACTAGCCCTATGCTGCTGCTCCCCTGCCAGCTCTGTCTCTCCTTTACTCATCTTCTTAAAATAAGAAGAGATGTCTGTTGACTTTCTCTTCATTTTCTGCAAATTGACATTACACACAGCAGTGATTAATAGTAGCCTACACATTACACCAGCCCAGCATACCGACATCAGCTAACGTTAGCTTAGCAAGCTAAACTAACGCCAACTAGGATAGCCGCCAAAGTGTGTTTACAGACGAATTATACCTGAAGTCAAGCCAGCCTTTACTGAGCCCCGAGCCTGTTTTCCAGGTCTTCCAGCGTTTCTCGTTTTAATGCCATTGAACACACATTTGGATCAGAATAACAGCTAAAGGTAAGCATATCTCCGTTTTTTGCTACCTAAAGCTAACACACTAAAGCCTAAAGTGTTGTGGGGCTTAACAGGCAACAAACGTATACGACGTACCTTCTAGAAGTCTGGTGAATTGTTGTCAAGTCAGATCCTCAGTCAGTAGAAAGAAACGTTTTGCTGCAACCTGCTGCTGTCTGTGTGAATCTCAGAGTGGTGCGTGCGAGTATCAGAGTGTTACCATGGTAGCAGAGGGAGAGGGAGGGGCTGCAGTATGAGTGTTGGAAGCTCAAATCAAGCGACTCGCTGGCTGTGTATTTGTTGTTAAATATCAGATAAACTACTACGCATATGTGACTGGCGAGGTGGTGTGTGTGTGGTGGGGGGGCCAACAAATATATCAGGGTGGCCGTGCCCCCCCCCTGCTGGCGCCACTGGTTTGGATTGATGATAACAGTGAACTGCTTGATGTGGCTGACCTTTTCACTCTGACTCGATGAATACAGTACCTCTGAAAATTATTCAGCTTTGATAGCAAAATGCTTAAATGCTACCCCTGTGACCCGATAATCCATTCATAATCAAATCATTTGGCAGACTCTGTGCATTTAGTTCATCACTCAAATACTTGGTTCTGGATTCATGTTTGCCTTGTAACATATACAGTATAGGTAAAACCAAAGTCATGAAGTTAAGTTTGGTTTGAACTAATTAGCAGTACATAACTGTCTTCCCACACAGTAACTTCAACATGGTGGATGTTTCTGCACATTATTGTCAACATTTTTGTTATTGTTATGAAGTTGAAAGCACTATTAAAGTCATTGTGCAATTGTGTGCTTTCTGCTGGGTCTGACATCAAGGTGTTAAAGGCCAGACAGCTGATGTAAATACAAACTACGTTGTCATTTCAGAAAGCCAAACCAGCAAGAAAAGACAAATATCCAAATTATTAGACTAAAAACAAATAATTATAACTTACTTAAATGTAAAAGATGTTTCACACCATGTCCATGGCACATAAATAAACAATGTTGTCATTCGTTTGAAGTCAATATGCAGTTTATTTTACATTACAATGGAACAAATGCAAAATGTTTGATATTAGCCTATACCACACATGTTAGCTAACATTGCCTGCCTCTCAATTACGATTCAAGTTTCAGTAACATTTTCACATGACAGTCTACTGACCATTCAATGTGTTGGAAGGCATACCGAGGCTTCGGAGCGTGTCGTGTCGAGTGTCGAATCCCCGAAGCTTTTTGTGAAGCATGTATCGAGGCTTGTATCGTTTTGGGCCAGTGACGTCATCGATGACAAAGGAAGCCTCCCTGCCTGTCGATACCACGTGACTGCTTCACGAAGCGATTCAGATCGGTTGAACCGTTGAACCACAACGCTCATAATACCCATGGATGTATAATAAGAACCATATTACCCCTCCTGTACCCGAGCCCGGTGCTGACACGATGTAATTAAGAGAGCTCAGACCCTCACTTCGGAACATGTCATAAGTATAAATAGATACAAGCATAAATAAATGTAGGAATAAAAACATCAATAAATAAATGAATAAATACAGGAATAAATATGTTGCAGTGTGTTCAGGGACATTGAGTGTGTGCGCTGTGGCTCAGCTGGAAATCAATTGACTCATGACCGCAGGGTCCAGTGGTTCAACGACTGAACAATACGTATTTTTTGTTGTTTATAAAAGCTACAGCTAAATGAGATAATGTAGTTAATAAATGTATTCTTTGATATGGTTTAGCCTTTCTCAGGCTACAACATGGTTACGTTTATGAATATTATTAAGGAATACAAATCCCTCTTTGCAATGTTCAGCCTCTTTAGGCTTTTCAATCACAATCATTAAACTGGAATAAATACAATATTGTTAACATGAAAATATGATTTTATGTTCGTTGTTTAGAGTTATTCTAAGGCTTTACTCAATGGGAACTCGGTATGAGAGAGCACACTGTTGAGATGTCCAATCTGCCTGTTTTACACACTTTGACCAACAGGGGGGTTTGTGTTCAAATGAAGCCCATGATGAAGCCTCATGATCAATAAATCAATCAATCAATCAATGTTTATTTATATAGCCCAATATCACAAATGTTACATTTGTCTCAGTGGTCTTCACAGTGTGTACAGAATATCAGTATGACAATACGACACCCTCTGTCCTTAGACCCTCACATCGTACAAGGAAAAACTTCCGGAGAAAACCCACAGTTTAAAGGGAAAAATGGGAGAAACCTCAGGGAGAGCCACAGAGGAGGGATCCCTCTCCCAGGACGGACAGACGTGCAATAGATGCCGTGTGTAAATTGAAAAGATAATACATTTGCAACATAGGTAGTCCAAATGTTTGGAAATGCATGTGTGTATAATAGGAAGATGAATCCACGAGGATATCCATCCAGGACCGATGATCCAGGACCACAGCCACGACACTGAACCCTTTTGCGAACCAATTGGCTGGAAAGCTTCATAAGGCTTCATCTCACCATCACTAAGGCATACTGTTTAAAATGAAAGCACATCATTCTTTAGGAAAAGGTACAAAATAAAGTTTACCTGAGTTAGAGGAATGCAATATCCACATCCATTGCAGCACGCTCTCAACAAACATCAGTGCGCATCGCGGTGTGTGCGCTTTCTTTTGTTATTTACGGTACATTTTAGACGTCTGTTATAAATGCCTGACAGTTATTAGCCCAAAGAATACCTTTAACTTGTATTATATTCCACGGATATTGAGCACAATAAATGAATGTTTTAAAAGAATACGAAGATACACCTGGAAAGTATAATTATATACATATATTTGTCAGAAATAGAACCAGAGGGATGACGTGTATGTATGGGTCCTTCGGACTTCCGGGTGTATGTAAACAGATCGCAAGCGGAGTCGCCTCGCCCAAAAGATGTGAGTTTATGTTTTATTTTGTGTAATTTTTACCTGGATATATTTAATATGTATTAGCTAACATCCCCGTGCTTATAACTCTCTGTTTTCCTTGTTCATTAGGTCTAAAGTAACGTTTAAAATCACCCTGACGTCGGACCCCCGGCTGCCATACAAAGTGTGAGTACACTGACAGCTCAGCAGTCACAGCTTTACCGCTACATTGAACTATATTTCACCTTTTTAAACTATTTTATTATATATTTAGTTTACCGGTACCTTAGATCCTGGTATATTATGTTGTTGTGAAAACATGTGCTGGCGTTTTTAGCTTGAGCTACAGGGCACGTTGTCAGGGAGACAACATCTGTTAGTGTAGGGCTGTGATTCACATGCAGATAATAAATAAAAACACCAGACGAGACATCAGTTCCTATGGAAGCCCATTTCCGCCACTTGAAAAAAATAAAATCCCCCATGAAAAGTCGAAATAATGAGATAAAAAGTCATAATAATGAGATAAGAAAGTCGAAATAATGAGATAAAAAGTCATAATAATGAGATAAAAAGTCATAATTATGAGATAAAAAAGTCGAAATAATGAGATAAAAAGTCATAATAATGAGATAAAAAGTCATAATTATGAGATAAGAAAGTCGAAATAATGAGATAAAAAGTCATAATTATGAGATAAGAAGTGCGCATGTGCTGCAGTGGCGCTGTCTTTAAAGGTCCCTTCATCACCTTGCTGCTCTCCACCATGCAAACAGCATCTATCTAGTCCTAAATAAGGTAACTATTACAGGTGACTTTTGTAAATGTTAGATGTTACATATAGCCTATATTGCAGCTAAACTACAACAATGCAGTTCATAGCTTTGACATTACCCGTTATGAACTATAATATATATGCCTATAGTTTTGTGGTAACGTTCACGCCACTAATGACAATAGTGTAGGCATACTGCTGCTGTGAGTTGCTCTAACTCTAACCCGTGAACGTTACCACAAAACTATAGGCATATATATTCTATTCATAACAGGTAATGTCAAAGCTATAAACTGCATTGTTGTAGTGTAGCTGCAATATAGGCTATATTTAACATCTAACATTTACAAAAGTCACCTGTAATAGTTACCTTATTTAGGACTAGATGCTAGGGATGTGCATCTCCATCACTGAGGCCGATGCGATGCGCATCTCGATACGTTGCCACGATACGATACATTAACGATACATTTGAAACACCAGGTGATACGATACGATACGATTCACCCCTGTTGCGATACAGTTCGATACGATTTGATTCAATATTATGCGATTCGGTGCGATACGATTCAACACAATGCAAAAATAATGATACTTCAATTTGGTACGACAGAGGATTTTTGTTTTATTCCTTATATGCAGCAAATCATACATTAACAAAAAAGTGCTTTACATATTTGGTACTGCACATCCCATCATGCCGTTTATTTTTTTAACTTTAAAAGCTCTCCAGAGTACAGTACAATTGTATAACACCTCACAGTTAAACAATGTAAGGATGCATTGCTCATGATTAACAATGTGCAAATAACAGCTACCATAGTGCAATGCCCATACAGCTGCCAGCCTGATGTGCTTAACACTCATCCATAGGCTGACTCACCAGTGAGCAGAAAGCAGTGGGTTCTATATGAACAATAAAGAATACAAATAACCTTTCACAAACAGGTATTTCATAACTGCTTACAGTAAGGAAGACATTTAAATTATTATTGACCGTCACAGGCTGCTGTAAACTAAACACCACTCTCTCTGACAGATCACCTCACTGAGTGATTTAACTCATATGTCTAACTTTAAGGTTTCTCTTTTCAGCCGCAGACCCCATGTCGCCTCTTTATGTGCGTCGCTAAGTTCCTCGTACTACTTGTGTACTTTAAAGCGGCTCGGCATCGTTTACAATTTGCGAGCGATTTTTCAAGTTGACTGTAGTATATAGTGCCGCGCACATATACCATCAGGACGTTACTGATGGGGTGCGGCTGCGGAGTGATACTGTGTGTATGCAAGCCCGCATCTAGGACGGATCTATGTATCATGGCTGTAGACCTGTTGAGTAATAAAGATACCTCATACAAAGGTCTACGGATACCTTATTACTCTCCATGACCTGCGGTCAACTATATAGCATAAAGGATTATTACACCGTCTTTCTTGAACAATCCGAAGTGTTGCCAAACGTTTGATTTGTAGGTATTTTTCGGTGCGCTGTGTTTCTCTTTCTCCTCAACTTCCGTGTGTGTTGATAACTGAGACTCTCGGCCTCGGGCGAAGCAAATATCCAAATCAAAGATCGTCTCTGCTGAGCGTTGACGCAATCGATGCATCGCGAGTTCAACCCGGTTCAACCCAAACTGTAGCCGATGTGCACTCTTTCAACCGGTGCACTCGCATCTTGAACGTTTATGCCGATGCGAATCGGTGAATCTTAACATCTCTACTAGATGCCGTTTGCATGGTGGAGAGCAGCAAGGTGATGAAGGGACCTTTGAAGACAGCGCCACTGCAGCGCATGCGCACTTCTTATCTCATAATTATGACTTTTTATCTCATAATTATGACTTTTTATCTCATTATTATGACTTTTTATCTCATAATTATGACTTTTTATCTCATTATTTCGACTTTCTTATCTCATAATTATGACTTTTTATCTCATAATTTCGACTTTTTTATCTCATAATTATGACTTTTTATCTCATAATTATGACTTTTTATCTCATTATTTCGACTTTTTTATCTCATAATTATGACTTTTCATGGGGATTTTATTTTTTTCAAGTGGCGGAAATGGGCTTCCATAAGTTCCGTTTACTTCCGTTTTGACATTTTTAATTGCATTGTGAATTCAATTGACCTGACTATATGCAATCTATCAGGGCTACTTTTATCAATTTAACTTTGTCACAGATATTTTTTCTCTTAGGCTACGACTTTTTCCCGCTGATGCAAGTATGACTGGACCACATTTGACTGCTGGAAGCAGAATGAGTCTTAGTTGTTACAGTCAATTCCCAGTTAACTGGAGGCTCGAGGTTTCCACATCAACGTGTGTAATCCTTCCACACTATTAGTGACAAAACACTTCTTGTTTGTGCTTGCACGTTTGAAACTCAGATTTAAGAAAGTAAAAAAAGCAAGGTAAAACACTCCACATGACCTTTAAGAGATGATGGTAACTTATGCAGCAACTGTAAGATAAAAATAGCACAGTTAAATGTAAATGTGTAGAACTCTACACTTGCCATCCCAGATTAAGTGCATAAAATTGAGTTTTTGAATTCAATACACTTTACTGCTATAGTGCATTGTTCTGATTTTCACATTCATATTTGCATTTTGTGCCTCTACTGTTACATGTTTACATGCTTTAATGTTCAAAAAGGTCTTTATTTTTCTCATACTGCCTGTGCTGCAGCACCTCTGTTCACCCTCTGTCTGAAACCAGAGCCCGGCCCCAGTCTCTGATTGGTTAGCTGGACGGCTCTGTTGCGATTGGTCAATGCTTAGAGCCCCTTACATACAATATGTTGGAGCGCTAGTCAATATAAGCACAACTGTTACACAGTGATGTCACTATGTTACGTAAATAAATAAGTTCAATCGAGGCGTTTCAGGTGTGTGGGAGAGAAACTCCCTCTAGCTGAACCCTGGGCTTCGAGCCTTGCAGACTATTGACATGCACACAAAAACCACACACTGTCAGACACACACTACACCAGGGGTGTCAAACTCAAATACACAGTGGGCCAAAATAAAAAAATGGGTACTAGTCGAGGGCCGGACTGGTTCAATGTTTATTACAAAACTTATTGAAATGAACATATTGCACATATTAAACCTGGAACTAACAAAGCTTAAATTATTGCCTGTAAAACAACATTAAACATTAAATAATCAGTTGCATTCATTTCTTATGGCTCTATCTGCAGCTTTTCCGGAGTCATTTCTTATGAGTGTGAGAGAGATTTTCTTTTCAGCAATGTAGATGGAAGGAATGGAGGCTGGAGTCCGCTTTATATCAAACACTGAGTTTAATGAGAGCCAACGGCCGTGAGTGAGCTCAAAGCGTTTACACAACATGCCATGAGAAAACCCTCCAACTCACTGAAGCATTACACAGAAAACACAGACGATCTACCGGAGAATCCGGGAGGGGCCTCTATTTCGCGCGTCTTCTGATCGATAATTACAAACACATGGATTCAGAGACAAAGACAGTCTGTTAAAGTCCTCTGGCAGTTAGTCACAGTCCCCCAACAGGAAAGCGGAACCTTTAACCCTTTAACCTTTAAACCTTTAAACCCCTGCTCTAAGTTATGGCAGACCTATGTGAAACACAAAATGCTTTTTGGTACAAACACTTAAACAAAATATTTCCCTCACAGATCCACGCTTTTATCAATTCATTGATAACCAATTAACATTAGTCTAAGAATATTTTCAGTCACTACTTGAATCAAATAAAACGTCCTCAGAGTTGGGTGGATTCCTCATTACATTAATTACATCAAAAAACAGAATAAGATTGGAACAGCCAATCACAATGGTTGATACAGACAACCATAATAGAAAAATCATCTTTCTTCAGTGTTTGATTTCTTTTGTCAAAAAGCACAATAATAACACATATGCAATACAAAAATATAATAGTAAAATATATGTTTCAAAAAACAAGATCTTTTATCATTTATCCCTCAGTTAATCTCATTCATCAAACACAAATTCAAATTCAGCTTACATCTTTAAAGATTTACTTCAAGGCAATTCATAATTAAAACACAATTAGAATGTAGGATTATAAGAAATCCAATTGAGGTATAAAATCAGAATCAATAGGGATTCAGTTAAAAATTCACAGTTAAGGTATACATTCACAGTGATGAATCGATCAATCTGTAATCTGTAAAGCTACAGTGTCCTCCATTTTTAGCATTACTTTACGTTTACTTCAATACACTTATTCAAGAGTAAGGCACTTTACTACATACATTGTATTCAAATACATTTGTTCAAAAATCTGAAAAGGAGAAGTCAGACATTTTATTGAAAACAACCTGAGAAAGGAAAAGTCAAAACATTTATTCTTAACAACCTGAGAAAGGAAAAGTCAAAACATTTATTCTTTATTCTGAGTGTCAACTTTAATCAATTTATCAATCGCTGAAAGGAGGTACCCAAGGTACCGGAGCTGCCACGGAGACCCATGGGTCTGGAAGCTCGGCGTCGTACATCAACATTGTGTCATCTACAGTAGAGCACCCCACTAGCCTCTGTGGGGCCTGGAGGGCAGTTTTGGCAACCCTGCGTATGGCTAATTTAATTACAGTGATCAAACAGGTCACTAGGATTAGCACAACCAAGATAAACACTGCAACAGTAACAACAAATTTAACCAACCCCGCTCCCCAGGACCCAAGAGTTCCGCTTAAATCCCCAAGTGTAAACCCATGAGTTTCATGCAATTCTTTTATCCCCTTAGCTGTGTCCTGGACCATATCCGTAACTTCAGGTGTGGCGTCAGAGACAAAGGAACAGCACTCCGCACCAATTACTTTACATGCGCCCCCCTGGGCAGCTAAGAGGAGGTCCAGCGCCATGCGATTCTGTAGTGCTACTGTCCTAACTTCCTGCAGTTCTTTATGTTCCGCTAACATCGCGATACTTGATACATTTAGATGATGCTCCACTACTTTGGACAATGCCATGATTTCCTGCTGACTAACATAAATGCCGTACCAGGGCAAAAGTAGGCTCGCTACCTGTTGTCCTTTTGTAATGGACCTGCTGTTCCTGTGTAGAGAGGGAAGTATCGCTGCAATCTCATTTGCCTCTACTTTACGGATTAAAGGAATTAGGTAGGCTAGATAACAGGTGCCATAAAAAACGTCATACGGTACGCAGCCATAAGCCCGGTCGCCACAAACTAAGTAAACTCTCTGTGGGAGGGGAATTCTGGCTAATGTTACCCTCACTATGGTATTACAGTCGCTGTGTCCCACATCCGGAGAGGTGTGAGATCCTGCTTCATTCTGGAAACAGATGGACACATTCTTCCATTCGTGTACTGCAATTGGGGGAACATATACTGAACAGTCACGTGTAGGGGGATTGCCTAAGGGTATTGGTTTCGTGCAATCATGTATTTTAACCTCAACGGAGTTCACTGTTCTGGAGCCAAACCAGGGCACAACTGTTACCAAAGCTTCAACCAGCAAAGATGCCAGGTGTGGTTGTTTTGTGCATGTTGGACTTGTGGAATTAACCGAACAATTAGTTTGTACCAGAGCTAACTGGAATCTGTATTCAAAAGCTAGGTTAATGTATTTCTTCACATATATTAGTTTTAAAAACATCAATCGTTTGAAACCGTCAGGCAGATAATTTGTATTTACTGTCTCAACAATGAGAGAGACCTGAATCTCGTACTGTAACGGTTTATCAGAGTCTGTTGGGTATGACGGAGTATAGCAGTCCTCAGCCTCATCGCTAATCCTAGAGTAAATGTCGTTCCAGCTGATTAATTTATAGTCTGCTCTTGCAAACGGAATGGGGCTAAACATGGGAGAATGCATGGATTCTGGCATATTTTGGCACAGCCAACAGTTACTAATATTACGTTCATGGGCGTAGTCTAACATTAAGTTTACTGCAGAATTAGTTTTAGTTTGTTTAAAAGGAGTGATTAAGGCCTTTTTTGAAGAATCTAACTCACCTCCTGAGTGTTTACGTGGAGTGGATGGAACATTTGTTTTTTCCTCTGGTTCAGACAGGTCGCACACAGCAGCACCTGGATCGGAAACCTGGTAAGCTGGTTCCCTATCTCTACATGTTACTTCATCCCTTATCATTGCCTTATACTGCTCTCTAGTGCAACACCACAGTTCTGGGGGCATGTTTTCAATGGTGTCGAGTGCCACTCTCACCCCTCCCGACGCCACTCCGTCCGTACGGTACTGGTCCATTGGATATAAGTCCCATGTTGACCAAACTGAGGACACATAATATACAATAATACAGTTAGATGAATCACATATTGAAGCTGGACAGTTAAAAGAAATAGTCTTTGATTTGTGATCAGGGAGGGAGACAATCCTCCTGATTCTTCCTCCTTTTCTTTCTCGTTGTGTCTCTCGCACCATACTGAGTGTCTGTGTGGTGATTGGATACAACCTGTCCTTGTCGCTAGGCACTGATTTGCCCGTTGGTGTCGTTTTGCCCTCAGGGTCTGGGCCCTGAGTGGTCAAGTCGTCTGCGCTCGTAGATAAGAGCACCTTATTTTCTTCCTCAGACGGCCGAGGTCCCTCGCCACCTGTCGTTGGGATTCCCACAGCTCCATCTAGCAGGGTGACCTTGGCCAGGTACAGAAGACCCAGCATGACGATGATGATGATGACTGCCTTCACACGCCAGCATCCGGTAGAGGGGAGAGACGACATCTTGTAGCGTGAATCCACTCCGGTCTCCCTTGTACTCTCAGTGCTGTTCTGGTCACTATTAACACCTGGAAAGGACCTTTCCACCTGGGAGACAGAGCATCTTTTTCAAGAGATTTGATTAGTACATTATCACCAATCTGAAAGGGGTGGGTGGGCTCCTCTCCCGGCTGGGGGAGCCTGTCAGCCACCTGCCTGTGAAACTTTATCAACATGTCAGTTAGATATTTGACATAGTTAGTCATGTAATCCTCTGTCCACAAAAGAGTGAGTTTGTGGGGTGTTACTGGGGGGCTAGATCCTGCGAACATTACCCTTCCCATCAATACCTCGTGTGGGCTAAGCCCTGTCGTTGCATTTGGTGAGCTTCTGATGGAGCACAGAACTAGCGGCAGCGCGTCTACCCATTTTAGTCCTGTGGTCAACATTGTTTTAGTGAGTTTCTCCTTTATAGTCAAGTTCATTCTCTCAACCTGGCCTGAGCTCTGTGGGTGATAGGGAACATGCAATTGCCATTTGAACCCTAACACTGTAGCTAGACTCTGGGTTATCTTTGAAATGAATGCTGGACCTCTGTCACTGTTAATTCCTGTGGGCACACCAAATCTAGGAATAACATCTTTGAGAAGACACTTTACAACTGTTCTAGCGTCTTCTTTTCTGGTAGGGTAGGCCTCTACCCATTTGGAGAACTGGCACACTATTACCAAAAGATATTTGAATCCTTGGCATGGTGGCATATGTGAAAAGTCAATTTGCATATTTACAAAGGGCCCCGAGGGGGGCGGTAAGTGTTCATGCTGAATTTGACCACTTCTTCGTCTTGTCTGCTGGCATATCATACATCTGTCTACAAGGGTCTGTGTAGCTAGTGTGATGCCTGGAGAAAACCATTGGGACTTTATAATCCCATTCATCCCTCCTTTTCCTACATGTGATTTGCCATGTGCAACATGTGCCAAAACATGGAGGAACGAACGTGGACAGACCATCCGTCCGTCTGGGTGGAGCCACAAGCTGGACTCAGCGTCAAGTGTACAACCTCGTCTTAGCCATAAATCTTTCTCCCTAACATCAGCGCGGGCTTGCATGTCCGCGACATCATTAAAGGAAGGCAAAGAAATGGGCTCTGCGGGTTGTGTCAAGGGGCATTGGAGCACCATAGAAGAGGAGGAAACTGCTGCTTGTTTAGCCGCGGTGTCAGCTAACGCATTTCCACGCGAAATAGGATCATCAGAATTTGTGTGAGCAGCGCACTTAACCACTGCTAGCTGTGTAGGGAGCATGATAGCGTCTAATAGCTGAGCTACTAACGCATGATGTTGAATAGGCTTACCGGCCGATGTTAAGAAACCGCGCATTTCCCACAAGACACCAAAATCATGGCACACACCAAATGCATACCTGGAGTCTGTGAAAATGGTTGCAACACTGTCTTTAGCCAAAATACACGCCCTCAGCAGAGCATACAACTCTGCGGCCTGAGCTGACGTGCCATTTGGCAAGGCCCGGCTTTCTAAAACTTCCCAGTCATTTACAACAGCATAGCCTGCTAAGTGTACTGTGTCAGACGGCCTGCTCGCAGACCCGTCTGTGTATAGAATCATATCTGAATTAGGGATAGGAGTTTGCAACATATCAGTTCTGGGGGAAGAAGATATGTCAATCGTTGTGACACAGTCATGTGTGATTTCAAAATCTGGAATTGGCACCAGCGTAGCTGGGTTTAGAGGGGGAGAGCGTTTAAGTGTGATGTGTGGGCTTGAAAGAATTATTGCTTCATAACCAGAGCGCCTTGCTGCTGTCATATGCTGAGTAGCAGAGGTGTTCAGAATATGCAAAACTGCATGTGGAGCATGTACTACACAGTCACTGGCCAGTACAATAGGAGAGGATTGTTTGATAACAATTGCAACTGCGGCCACTGCTCGCAGACATGACGGCATACCGAGCACCACAGGGGAGAGTCGAGACGAGTAGTATGCAACAGGCCGGAAATTAGAGCCATGCTTCTGTACCAAGATGCCCGTTGCGAAGCCCCCCTTCTCATGGACATGCAGGTGAAACGGCTGATGGTAATCAGGGAGACCCAGGGCAGGAGCTGATGTCAGGGCTCTCTTTAAGTCCTGAAAGGCTGTGTGCATGTCCTCAGACCATTGAACAATGTTAGGAGCAGCCTGCAGAGTGGCAGCACGCAAGACAGAGTCCATTGCAGCGTACTCGCATATCCAGTGTCTGCAATAGTTAGCCATGCCCAAAAAGGACAGCATGTCTTTCTTTGTGCGGGGTGGTGCCACTTTGTTCAAAAGGCAAATCCTTGCTGGCGAGAGGAGTCGGTGTCCATCCCTCAGAATGTGACCCAGGTATGTGACCTCAGTCTGGCAGTACTGCAACTTAGCCAGGGATGCTCTGTGTCCGCATTCAGAAAGTCTTTTCATGAGCAGAATGGAGTCGATGCGACATAGCGTCCATGTTGGGAGAAGCCAGCAAGAGGTCATCGGCGTATTGAAGCAAGGTACTACCTCCTGTAAGGACCAAAGTGTCCAGATCTCTCTTAACCGCTGCTGCGTACACCGTAGGCGACTCGACGTACCCCTGTGGGAGGCGCGTGTATGTGATTTGTTACCTTTAAAAGTAAATGCAAACAGATACTGGCTGTCTGGATGCAGAGGAACAGAGAAAAATGCTGAACACAAATCAATTACTGTGTAAAATTTTGAATCTGACGGCAAGGATGCAAGAATTGAATTAGTGTCAGGCACTATGGGAGCTGTCGGAATGACAATAGCGTTAATAGCTTACAAATCTTGGACAAAACGCCACTCATCAGGGCGATTGTGCTTGGGAATTGGCAATATGGGAGTGTTACAAGGACTACTTGTATATCTTAATACGCCTGATCGAGCAGAGGACTGGATGACTCCTTCAATCCCCAAAATGGCTCTATGGGGTAAATTGTACTGTCTGATAGCTGGCAATCTTGGCATTGGCTTAAGTGTGACTCTGTGTGGAGGGGCTGAGCAAACAAACCCACATGATTTTTTGTGTTTAGCCCATAATGTGCAGGGAACCTCAGAAAAATCTGAAGGTTGGTCCGTATTGTGTGGATTCGGGTGGCTGTAGATGAAGGAATGTGCTTTGAGGGAGAGAAGGTTGCTCAGAGAGACGCAGCATGTAATGCTCCTCCCCTAGGTTAATCAGATCGTGTGTGTGT